>NC_056733.1:1342855231-1342965231 GCF_019279795.1 Protopterus annectens | reverse complement strand
TACGAACATCATTTGGCTATTAGAAGTAAAGATACTAATAATGCTTTAGCCAAACATGCTTTGGAGTGTTCTAACTTCAAGAAATTTATTTTTTTGTGTTGGATGAAATAGATTTGACTCCATTTGTCACAGAATTTCATAATGCTAACTTTTATTTACATACTTGTGTAGAATGCAGACAAGTGCTGTTTGGCTTAAGATGCTATAGGTTTCCAAATGGTATTAAGGAAACTGATAGCATTTTTAAATATTTAGTTAATGTGTATAACAATGCAGGGATAGAGGCTTTAAACTTTTAATTAAGCACAACTGCAGTCAGATAACTGTGTTAAAACAAGAAATATGTGAATTGAATGAAAACATTGTAAACCATGGCCAGTTTGGTATGTTTAAGTCATTTTATGATGGTATTGAAGCTAAACTTCAAAGGCATATGGCAACTTTAACTAATAGAAAGTGTAACAAACTGGCTCGAGATTCTTTAGCTTATGCAAACAACACAGCTTTTGTTTTGAATCAAAAATCAAATGGTCTTGTTAGAAAAGGTACTACTAATGGCTTTAGAGATGCCAAGAGTACCAGAAATGTGACAAGGATAATTCTGTTGAAAATAATCAGAATAACAATGCAGATAGTGGAAATGTAATAAATGAAGCAGGGGAAGGTACTAGCAGTAACAATGATGTTTCACATGGTCCAAACAACCCTTTTCCCCACAAGTTATCCAAGACAGGCAACAATGTGACCACTGCCAAAGGGAAGGGGAACCTGGGGAACAAGAAGAAGGGGAGATATCAAAAGAAATAGTACCTTTATGCAAAATATACAACCTTAGTGATTTATCGCTTAGCGAAACTCAAACAAAAGCTTTGGAAAAAGGTTTTTATTTTTTACTTGCTGTTAAAGCTCTATTAACTGGCAGTATTTTAGATTTGAAACTGTACATCAGAAAATTAAATCTTAGATATGTTTTTGATGGAATACGACATAGAAACAACACTGAATGTAGAAAACCAAGTAATGTGAACCCAAAATTAACATTGACAGTCAACATATTCAATGAACTGTGTGAGAGTGACATCCGATGTATATGTAATAATCAGGGGACACATACAATTTATAATAAAAATAAAACAGAAACAAAAGTAAAAGGTATTTTTGGGACCAAAGAGAGATGAAAATTTTGACTGACTTGGGAAAGAGTCAACAGTATAGGTTTATGGAAGCCAATAAGGGTAATGGGTTGGTCATAATGAAAACTTCTGACTATCAAGCATGTAGCAAGGAATTACTAAATGACAAAAAGAATTATCAGTTAGTCAGCAAAGACACAGTGAGGAGAAACTTTCACAATATAGACCAACTTTTGATGGAATTGTTAATTAAAAATTACATTAATTTAAACACCTATAAATTTCATTATGTGGAAGAACCTTTGGTATTCCAAAGATACATAAAGATGTGACCAACCCACCCTTTATACCCATAGTGTCAGCCAAAAGGGGTAAAACTGTTATCATCTCCCATTATTTGGACCATTTGCTGAACTCCTTAGTTGTTAAAACTCCATATTTTTGAAAGATTATTGGGTGTTCTTAGACCTTCTTAAAAATTACACTTTTACAGGTACAGAAACCCTACTAGTTACCATAGATGTAGTATGGGTAAGTCTTCAATATACCACACCAAGGAGTTGGTTATTGCTATTATACAATGACATTATTTAAGAAAAAAATGACTTACTTTTGTTAAATAATGTCTTTGTATAATGGCGCCATGATTTTCTTCCATGTTCTTTCCTGATTGTGCTGTTTCATTGCGTACTGGGCATACGTATGGGACTTGAATTCCCAGGCTTATGCAGTACATCACTGATTTAGCAAGCAAGCAATGGAGAAAGGACGATTTCTGTTGCTATTTTTTTGAAAGAAAAAAAAAGTAACTTCACCACAGTTTAGAGGTACGAGAGAGACAGGAAAATATAAGACAAATCAGGTATGTTTTAGTTTGTAGAATGTACCTGAATTTCCTTGTATTTTCTGTGGTCTTGTGCATACCTTTTGATCTTTTATTTAAAAAAAATGTGAATATGTGTGCATTGTTTGAAGGAAAGAAAGTATGAAACTGAAATGCCTGCCATTATTTAGTGACTTTGTCCATCACTGATTTGTAGGAAAAAAACAACTTTTATGGGGGATGAAGTCACTAAATAATGATATGCATTTCAGTTTCTTTCATTCAGACTAATGCATGTCTACCACATAACAACAGAAAAACAAAAGTGTGGCCATTCAATGACAGTTTAGCGGCCATACTTTTATCGTTGGTATATTCTTGATTTACAGCTGGCATGGTAGTTCATCTGACCAATTAGACATGCTCATTTTGGAATGTTAATGGCCAGTCATTGTATAATATTTATTTTACACTGTTTTACATACACGGTTGTCTGCTTCTCTGGTTTAGTAAACATTGAAATCTCTTAATATTACTTGAGAAGATGGTATCTGGTAGCTTCAGTTGTACCTGTCTGTAATTTTCTGAACGAATACACAAATTGTGTCAAAAATATATGCCATATAAATGTTTTTAGCCTTCACTTTTTTAAATATCATATTTTAATAAATACGTTTTTCTGTTATAGGAATGTGATACAGTCTTTTCACAAGGAATAAATAAGTTGAAAAAACACTTTACTGAAATGTCTCTAGAATTATCAAAGATTTCTCAAAACTTCAGAGCAATGAAGAAACACATTAAAAAACCTGTAAGTCACCTCTTAATTTATCTCAAATGCTAACTACAGCACTTACTGCATATAATCCCTACTACTTTAACATATTGTTTTTTGTAATTCAAGGATATTAACCACTCCATGGAATGTGTAACAGAAGAGCGAACTCCAAGGATATTTTTACAAATCCTGAAAGATTATATCAGATTTTTGTAGCAAACACAGTGACTGTTAATTATTTTGGAATTTACAGATAATGTATTTGTTGTGTTTTTATTTATTAATTATTTTATTTATTGTATTCATTATATAAAACTACATATTTATTGTTTTGAAATGCTTATGCTCATACTGATTGTACAATGTTTGCATATAGAAAATATGCACAAATTTGTAAACTATACTGGGAACCCAAGAAGCTGGCAAAGAAGGGAAAAACAGGCACAGTAAATAAATAAATTATTGATGAAAAGTTTTTAAGCTGCATTTTTTGCTTGAGAATCACAACATTTTCTAAAAAATGTCTATATTTTACAGATCAGTGTGTTTACTAGAGAATGTATTAAAATGAGTGCTTATCAAATGTTATAGAGGTTTAATGTATAAATAAAATCTAAGAGAAAGATTTTTTAGTGCTACATGTTTTGATGCACTGATCTGATTTGCGATTTCACTGGCAAAGGAGCAGCATAGTTGCATAAAGTACCCATAAAGTGAGATTGTTTAGGATAGTGGAGACACCATTGGTAGGTTAGAGTGGGCTACAAGCCTGATTTCTAAGCTTAATAAGATATTGGCATGAACCACTACAGCAGGGATCTACACAGTAGATATCAGGATTGTTTTAGTTAACCTTTCTGCATGTACTTGGAGACTCACTCCAACATGTTATGTGATTGAGGACAGTCCAAATACATGCTCAGAATCATTGCTATGCAAGGATAATAAACAAGTAGAGTGTACAGATAAGCAGGGAACATTCCTACTAAAAGGTATGGGTTCAGACTGCAATGCCCTACCATACTGGTTCAAGCTGCAATGTCCTACCATACTGGTTCAAGCTGCAATGCCCTACCATACTGGTTCAAGCTGCAGTGCCCTACCATACTGGTTCAAGCTGCAATGCCCTACCATACGGGTTCAAGCTGCAATGTTCTACCTCCCCTCCATCTTTCATTAAATGCTGAGATCCTTACCTTATCATTCATCTCACTTCATACCAACTGCTAATCCTGACCCTACGCTTGCAGCTGACAGCAAAAACAAAAGCCTTTTTTGTGACTTTTGAATAAATGATAATATGATATTGCTAATGAAAGTAAACAAAAATATATCCAGTGTTTTGAGACTGTATTCATTAAATTAAATTTATGCTTAGACTGCTCACTAAAACCATACAAACTACAACTAAAATCTCCTTATCAGTGGTGGCTGGTGACTTCAAATCAAAGGGGAGCTGCAGGAGACAACTGAATGGGTGAGGACAATGGGAAGGAGTATGGCCAACTAGATAGGGGTGGAGCTATTCTCAAAACCACAAAAACTGGGACTTTAATTAAATACACTGTCCTGGGTGCCAAACCATCATTA
The DNA here is from genome assembly GCF_019279795.1 of Protopterus annectens. NCBI lineage: Eukaryota > Metazoa > Chordata > Ceratodontiformes > Protopteridae > Protopterus > Protopterus annectens. The sequence continues at coordinate 1,342,960,907 of NC_056733.1, read as the reverse complement.
TGAGAGTCCAATCAAGACAAAATGAAGTGGAGCAGAAAAAAAAAAAATATTTCAATGCATTGGCTACATGACAGCTTACTTAATATCTAGATGGAAACAAAAATGTTGTGAAGCAGAAAAAATAAATTACTTTTTGAAATATGTTACCGGAATGCCAGTCAAAATCAAGTATAAAAAACAAGCAGCACTCAACTCAAACCACTTCTCCTTGCACTGCAGTTCTAAATATAATTTATATTCAGCTTTATAAAAGTACCAAGTAACATGCTGAAAGTAGTAATGTCTGTGATATCCCCACTTGTAAAAATGTTTCTTATCCAAAAAAGACCTGCAGCATGATAACAACTATCTACTTGTTTCATGGGGTAAACATGATCAAAGTAAAAAATGAACAGTAAATATGAAACAAGCTCAAGATAAATTGTTTAAAAGATTATTGCACAGGTTATGGATCACACATGATAGATTGACATTCTGTTTACTTTACGGGTAAAGCCTGCAAAGATGACCGCAAGTCTCCAACAAATATAATGAGCTTCTGAAAATACTGTAATCCAGTCCTTTATTAAATACTGTCATATTCATTTCAATACCTAAGGGTTATATGTTATCTAGTTATGTAAATATTCTCTGCATGGCAACAACAAAAAGGCTTTCGATGTTGATATTTCTTTAACAGTATGCTTATTAAAGCTTACTTGCATATTACAGTCTCAGACAAGCTTACCTGATGGTCATTAAAGAATTGCTATTTAAACACAGAGCAACAGGCACTGCAACAAAATGCATTTTCTGAATAATAAGAAGCATAAATCAACACGATACAAATATGACAGAGAACCAGACCATTCTGATAAATCAAGGACAGATGAAAAGCCACTGTAGTACTTATGTTTACCTTGGATGGGGGATACTCTACTTACACTGCATAACTGCTCCTTGCCTTGATTGGACACATCCAGAATCACTACTCTGGAGAGTGGGGTACAACAAGTATGTCAAGTATGTCACAATTTGAAATGTCTCTTGCTGACGGTAATGGCCCTGACACATTTGTCATACCTCTCAACCTCAGAGCAAGAAATCTGGACAAAGCCATAAACAGAAGTGGGACAAAGGTCTGAAAATAAGGATAATTTTTAAATATTGTCCGTATAAACTTAGAAAGATAATAGAATAGTAGGTCTTGCATTAGTATTAATTTTCTGAAGGGTATGAAATCTGAAACTCAAATGTCTGTCATTATTTTCTAACTTTAGTCTTTAATAATTTGCTACTAATTTGCCAGAAAAAACACAATTTTATGAAAACGGACCAAAAATGTGATGGAAAAATATACAACAGCCACACAGTACAACTAGGAACCTGTCAAAGAAGGGACACATTTTTAATATTAGTACTAAGTTGAGCAGCTGACAAAAATAAGAGAATCTATATGCATTTTTGAAATAAAAGTAATCTATAACTCTGATTATTACAATTATTTATTAATTGTAAATCATCCGTGTTTTCTTTCAAAATTGCTATTTTGCATAGGGATTATTAGGGGGAGAGCAATATTTTGAGCCAAAATTGGGGACAGTTGAGAGGTTTGAATATACCTAACTCTATAAAGTGATTTATTTGTGTGCACCTCTCAACCTCGTAATGCAGGAAATCTCAACAAGGCCAAATATATTGGGGGAACAAACAAACAATACAAAAATTGCTCTTGTAGCACTTGTATAGACAGCTGATAGAATAACAGGTCTTGCTTTAGAATGCATTGTTCTAAAGGGTATGAAGTCTGAAAATCGATGTATGTTATTATTTAGTGACCTCATTCCTAAATGATTTGCCAGAAAACCACAAATTTTATGAGGAGCAAACCAAAAATAAGAAGCAAAAATCTATTAATTCTGTGAAAATCTGGACAGTTGAGAGGTATAGTTCAGCCAGGGCTGTCTTTGAGTTTGCCACCCCCCTCACAAAATCATGCAGCCATTCCAATGTCCCATTACTTAGCAATTTCATACATACTACTTTACTTCTATGATGATGTGGATTTAATTTAAATGTTTTATTTTACATTTTACTGCACAAACACTAATAGGCATCTGCTAAACAAAGCAATGCAGTCTCACAATGAAAATAGACTTAGCATTAAAATTTCTCTGCCCTTTAAATTCACATTAATTGAAACAGCATTGAAACCTACATTCAAAGAAAATACAACTGAACAGTGGCAGATACAGATTAATTTTGAGCTGTTTTCAAATCATAGGCCCATTGCACATGAAACATACATGTGTTCTTTGATTCACCTTCCTGATTGTATTAAATTATATTCCTTGTATAATACTTTAGAGTTGTTATAGGGAACTTTACATTTATTGTTTTGAGCATTTTTCCAGTAAACAATGAAACAAAATGCATGCACCAATAATGACAAAATTGCCCAATTCAGAACATTTCCATAATAAAAGTCTACTCAAACTTCTACAATTTATCAGTATCAGTAAATATGCGCAATCTGTGCAGAAGTAAAAGTTATCTAAATAACTCCACATTAAAGAGGTCTGTAATTAATGAAGATGTTGCTGCTAGAAAGCAACTTTATATTTCATTGTTTCATCTACAAATAAAGTGCCTGTTGCCTGTGAGGAATAAGCCTATGTTACATTAAAAAATGATAAGCTAGTAATATTGCAATAGGGAATGGATGGCAAACTGACAACAGGTTTATAGTTACTAGGTATCTCTGCCAAAGAGGGCATTATCAGGACTGCAGCATCCACTCCCTTTAAAAGTACAACACAGTACAGTATCAGTAATGCATCTACATACTGTGGGAGTAGAACCAACAACCTTCTGTATTAAAAGCTTTAACAATGCAAGCAGACTCAGCATAAGCAGCACTAAATTTCTCTTCCCCTGAAGCTCTCAGCTCCTTGTAAAATCCACTTGACACACAACTGTATCTCTCAAATTTGCAGTGCAAGAAATCTGGAAAAGGCCAAAATTTATTGAGGGGACAAAAGCCCAAAAACCAGGGACACATTTTAAACATTGCTTGTATAATATTGGAAAGTTGCTAGAATAAAATGTTGTGCTACCACCATGTGTTTCATTGTCAAGTCTTGAACCGGGACCCTGTGGAGTACAGTCTATGTCAAATCAGCTGTTTCTTGAAAGACAGGAAGACTGAAACTTAATTGGCTATCATTTAGTGAATTCAGTTATCACCATAGCTTTCAACCTCTTAGCACAAAACACCTGGACAAAGACAATAATGGGGGACTATAGCTCCAAAACATATTCAGTGAATTCAGTTCTCACCATAGGTCTCAACATCTTAGCACAAAAAACCTGGACAAAGCCATTAATGGGGGAATACAGCCCCAAAAATAGGGACAATTTTCAAATATTGGTCTTATAAACTTAGAAAATTGCTAGAATAAAAGGTTTTGTGTTACCATGTATTTTCTGAAGAATATGAAGTCTGAAATTCAAATGCCTGCCATTATTTAGTAAATTCAATCTTTCTCTGATTACAAAAATCTAGAAAACCACAGATTTTATGAGGAACAGAACAGAACAAAAATATGAGGCAAAAATCTGGACAGTTTTCACAAGTGGTGGTGGGTAGGGAATTCTGGCTCTTGTTTCCTGTACCCAAGGTATAGGGTTTGAGCCTGAGTAACTCTACCCACCATGTATATTTTACTGGGGCATTGCACACACACACACACACACACACACACACACACACACACACACACACACACACACACACACACACACACACACACACACACACACACACACACACACACACCTTCGTTCCTGGTGGAGATGAATATTCCCTTGCAGTAGCTTGCTTCATTCCATCCTGGTGGAGATGAATATTCCCTTGCAGCAGCTTTGTTCATTTCACATCACCCACAAAATAACAAACCTTGCAGCGAGAGCCGAGAGAACTAATCAGTAGCCATACATGTCACATACATGACTGCAGACATGGCAGTCTGATCCCCTTCCACTTTCTGTGGTTACAAACCACATAGACCTCTATACATTGATGCCTTCTCTTATTAATCTGGACTGGTTTAACAGCAGTCTGGAGTTATAGAACTAGTCACTGAGCATGCATGTGCAGTTCTGGGACTTTAACAGTCAGTTGGACTCTCAATTTTGCAAAATTCTTTTTCTTTCTCTTGAGTGGGCTGCAGTCCTGCAGTATGATAGCATGAGCCACTCCTGCTCCTTACTCAACTCCTGGCCTTACAAATGTACTGCACCAGATTAGCACATCCCTCCTCTGCAACCTACTCCCTGCTCAAATTTCTACCATATTCTCTCCTACTAGTATTTGTAACTTATCACCCTTTTGTTAACTCCTTCATCCTCAATTAACCTGTCTTCTATTTCTCATTTCTAGCTCTCTCTCTCACCACTATACCACTTATAAGACATTTTGCTTTCTGTTGAAAATAGCAACAAACTATTTGCATGTGTATTTTAGCAGATTTGAAATGCAGTTGTCTCTGTTTTGGAAAATATTGTAAAGACTATTGTATGTTATTGCCTTTCAAATGTTAGTGTCACTTTGACTATTACTGTTGTTTGTATATTGGAGCCTTTTTCTGCAGACCTCCAGTGAAAATGGGTCCTGTGCCCAGTCAGACTTTCCACAGTAAAAACAAAAGGCAACAAATAAATAAATAACTTTAATAATTTCAATTTTTGATTACATTTTCATCATGCAGTTGTTAAGACCTCAGGAAATGAATAACAACATCAAAAATGTTAATCTTTTGCCAGGTAGATGTTCCATAGCAAAGGCCTGAACTCTTCTTTAACTGAAAAAAACCTGTGTCTTACATCCATCTGAAAGCTTACAATGAATTTCATTATGAACACCTAAGAAATCAGTTACTATACTGTATGACTGGGGTAGTAGTATTGAATATTTGGAATACAATAGTACTACATTTATTAAATCATATGTGGGATCATAGCATTTTCCATTGTCAGAAGGATTTCCACACACATTTTATCTTGAGCGAATTATGGCAATATCATTACATCAATATGATGCTAGGAGTAATTCCAACACTGAATGAAAAATCCATTCTGATGTTATGCAGGATAAGAAGCAAGATAATACTGAAGATTCAGAGTATTGTTACATCGTTTCATTTTTTGACCCTTCTTTGATTGTTGAAGAAAACAAAAGAACAGCCTACTTTAGTTAATGACTGGCTTTTGGTGGGTAAAGATGTCTGTAGCTCTGAAAAGGCAGTAATTCAGAGTGACGCGGGTGTGAGTGTTGGGATGCTGGAGACAAGGAAGGATGGATGATTTTCATTACAGTGGTGGCAAAAAAAAGTTTATTGTGTCAGGGCATGAAGTGTTGTAGCTATGATACCTGCCATGAGTGGCAGGCAGGAGTTAGTTCTGGATTTTCGCTCTCAGCTGGCCAAGACTTCACTTTCAATTACAGCATCTAGAAGAGAACTAATGGAAACAGTGAAAAGGAAATAATTTAATACTGTCCACCCTAACATCTAGCGAATTATGTAAATATCTAAACTGCACATATGCAAATATTTGTTCACTATAGATGCATTATTACTAGCACTAGTATAACTCTTTAAACTCATCTTTTTTATGCCACACCAGCTATGTTTAACTCACTAATTCCACCGAGATGTGGTATGTCACACCACTAGTATCCTACATACACCATTACTTTCCAGAGCATTTTCTGAAAAATCAAGTTAAAAGCATAAGCCTAACAAATGTAAATATCATATGAAGAATAAATACTAGTAAAAAGGTAAAAAAAACAATGTTATCAGTGAAACATTCTTTACAGTGATAGTAGCTAGTGCATTCACAATTGTTACATCAGTACAGTAATATAATGTACACATATTTAGAATTATGTTTCTTTCTCTAATCATTCACAAACAACTTTATATACACTGTGCACCATATACATACAGTATCAGAGCACATTTGCTCAGACAGACATGAGTTTTTACACAACAGCAACAAAAAAATCACTTTAGAATTATTGTTTACTGTGCTTTTTACAGAAACATGACACATTTCACTACAAATAACATTGATTATGTCTCAAAATATACAAAATACAGTGAAAATATCAATGAGAATTTTATTTGGAATCAAATGTGGTTCCCTTGATTCCATGCAATAGTTTGTAAGTCACTTTATTTTGAAAATATTAATGCACATATGGAAATATTACTTATCTTCATAATTATTAACAAACAATGAGCAGTTTATCTGGTATAGTATATCACATATATACTGGCCGTGACCTTGTATTTTTTCTGTCTTCCCCTATCTTTTATGCCCTGATATTCATTATCATGCAGCTCTCTCTGTTATGACAATATGAATATAAATGTGAAATTATGACTTCCATGTGACACCCTTGATTAAAAATCTTAGTGTCATTAATTTAACTTTAAAATCAGTGTCCCTTCAAAAGTTATTATTTACTCAGTTGATGATATTTAATAATGTGCATTATACGCGTCTCACTTTACATCAATTTAACTCAAAAAATTCACCCAAATGCCCATATTGTATAGATCAAACAGCTGACCTTTTACACATGTTCTGGGGTTGCAAATGTATTTTTAAACTCTGGAATTCTTTGAAATTCCAACTACAAAAAATGGGATATCAACAGTCTACACTTTCTTGGGAGTTTATGATTTTGCATATTCCGCCAATTAATTTAGATAGATCCCAAAGGATCATACTCGTAAATATTTTTTTGTTAATGAAGCTGTATATAGCTACAAATTGGTTGAATCCATCCCAGACTTCATGGGAAAACTTTAAGAGTGTAGCGATAAAACATATCTTAGCACACAAATTATTAATTAATGATCATAAGAAAAGTGTAAATAATACAAAAATATGGGAGCAAATCTTTAACATTGTCTTAGCTTAAGGTTCCAATCCACTTTTCTCTGGGAAGTACAGACTAATTATGGAGTTTTCTATAGATAAGCCTTATATTGATACTAGATTTTATTTTCTTTTTCTGTAATACCTATTTAGAAGTATATATTTATGTATAATGACTCTATGCAACTGTTGGAAGCATTCCTGTATATATTGTAAATATGTTGTAGTATTGTATTAACATTTGGAAAAAAAAATAAAGAATTATTATTGAAAAAAAAAAAATCTTAGTGTCTTTTGCTGCATACACCTACCCCTTTCTTATGCTGCCCATTATTAATAGGTAAGTCACTTAATTAAGGAAACCAGCCCCCAAAAATGTCAAGACGCAATAAGGACATCAGCACCCCAAACAAGTCAAGATGTAATAAGGAGCTATGAATATTAAATGGAAATATACAAAAACACTATTTTAGAACAAGGCAGAGAAAATAGAAATGGCAGATGTTTAGCTAAAAATGCACCTCTATATAAAGAAAGTGTTCTTATTCTTAAATATGGCATCTTGAAGCCATTAGGATTAAAACCTGAATGCAGTTGAAGGTACTTGATTTAGAGATTATTTTATTTGCATAACTTATTGTTTTCATTTTTTTTTTGCTTTCTATTATAGTGCGTTTCTTTTGCTGTTTATATAGTTATAGAAGATTTTGCCATTTTATTTTATTATATTCTTGTTATATGAATGTGATAGCATCCAAGTTAACATCAGGTTGAAAATGGTTCTTCATATTTGATAGAGCTGGCACTACTGTTTCAGTTGAATGAAGTGCATGACGTTCTGTCTTTATAGCTTTATTATGATTTAGTGGGCCTGTGTAAGAGTAGATTTTGTCATGCTTCACATTAGTAACCAATGCTAGTCAGTAAATGAGTTCATTTGCTTTCTTATCATGTCAATTTACTTGGTAAGGATTATGCTTAATTCCTTTCATACTCTACTCCTTAGAACTACTGATTTTTTCTCTGGAGCAGTTACTACTGGTAAAAAGAGAGATCTGTCTGTATATGATAAACTCCTGGGAAACAACCCAGACCATAAAATATGCATGCTCATAAAGTAAATCATCATTCTTTGTATGTGCATTATGAAACTTATTTTGCCACATAAGAGTTTGTCAGTGAAATGACCCAATATATTTGAAGATTCTGTTCCAATTATCTGAAATGGAAATGCATTTGTAATTCTTATTTCTATATTCAGACGTAAGCAATATTTTGGCCAACAGCTTCATGTAATGACCTTAAAATGGGTTGTTCTTTTGTCTGTATCTTTGCATTTTTGGCCAATGAGTACCATGGGCTCAAGTGGTTTTGGTTCAGTCAAGACAAACACCTCACGCCAAGAAATATCTGTGATGGCAGCAACAACAGACATTTTGCCAAATGCATATTACACAGAAAAGGTGCATTTTTGCCTTTTATAATGTATCTGTGGATGACATGGAAATGTGTCAACAAATGACTATGAATCACAAACAGGTGAGAAGAGGGACACTTAGCATAAGGAGTTCGACAGCATTTCTCATTTTAGTCTCATTAGTGCTTTATTTGCATACATTTATTGAAGGCTACCATGTATATGAGGAACTGGCCTCTATGTATCACTCTGAGGCTGCACATAGGAGCGACCAGTACAAATTGCCAAGACTATGAATACCACTCAATATGTATGTAGTTTGCACATAATTTACTTTAATTTCTTTTAGCTTCACTGTTTTGTACATTTTAACAGATATAACACTCTTCCCTGTGTCCAATTTGAACCTCACACCTTGACCATTAATTTTGATGTTCTCTGCTTAGATTTCTGACTTTCTGTCTCAAGTTCTTTGAGTTACTTTCATTCCCTGCACGCACTGCATCATATCCATCCATATTGTGTACACAAATAAATCATCTTCCAGTTATTACAATATGCATTCTTATGAATATAGATTTGCTTTTCACATTTTACACAGTTTCATAAGATGATTTCTGCTGTACAGCTGCTTCACACAATATTAAATGTAGGACATTTCTTTTTATTATATGCATAGCTACACTTTATACAGAGCTCTTCAGCTATGCCTCACTTACATTTTTCACAACTGCTGTAGATCATCTAGTTACATTTTGGATTGTCTTTTTCATGTGCAGCTGTACTCACTTCTCATTCTTCCTTGAGCTGTTTTAACTATGAAAAAGAAAATGTACTTGCTCTACAATAGAACATTCATATTAAACCCATTTAATACAATAGTCTGTGTATCATATGATTATTTCTTATACCAAATAGGAGTCTGTTTCATACTTATGAATAACTCAAGACCAAGTCATTAAAGCATTATCAAAAGCTAAAAATACTACATCAATGAGATCTTACAATATCCATGTATGTATCTTAACTAGTATGAAGCGTGATTTAGCCACCCCTAAATAGCACTGTTTTGTGCCAAGTGAATGGAAAACAGCTAGTCATTCTCCTGTATAAGGGAGGACCTTCCACAGACCAAGGCAATTACAGACCCGTAAGACTGACCAGCCTCATATATTAAGTCATGGAAAGATTTATCATGAACGTATAAATAAGGATGTAGAGGAACCTCCAAACACTGGCTCCATCTCAGTTTGGATTCATCAAGGGTAGGTCATGCTTACATAGCCTGGTGAACTTCTTTGAAAAGGTCACCAGGTAAGAGATGAACTAAAATGGTGCACACCACATACCTTGACCTGGCCAATGCATTTGACACAATTCTCCACTCAGAGAGAATAAGAGCTAAATAAACTAGAAATAAATCCTTACATTCCCTGCTAGATTGCCCACTGGATCATAGAAAGGACACATGAGATCAAAATAGTGGAAGTTACCTGTACAAAAAGACCAATCACAAGTGGAGTCCCCCAGGATTCAGTGCTGGGACTTCTCATGCTTGGTAAATACTTCTTTGTACTAAAAGCCAATACCAATGGGTTCTGGCTGTTTAAGTTTACAGATGACTGCAAACTTGGAGCAGTCACTGAATCTGCAAATAACTTGGCCATCCTGCAGGAAAGTTTGTCCCAAACAAATAACTGGTGCCAAAATCATAGACTAAAACCAAATACCAAAAATGGATTATTGTATCCTTTGGGAAATCATCTACCCCTGGGAGCTACCACGTTGACAATATATCCCTAAGAGTTGACAAAGTTGTTCGGGATTAGGGAATTTATGTGAAAAAGTGAATTAACTTTCAACCAACATATGCTCACTGTCGAAAGTCCCTTCAAATTGCTCAATTTATAGGGATTTTGTTTAGATCAAAAGGTATTTTTGTTCCCTTTTACTCACCTCTCATTTGACCAATTATTAAGAATAATGTCTCATTTGGCATGTATCTGTCCAGATACATGCTAAACTGGAACACCCACAGAGATACTTTACTAAAAGGATACAAGGCTTAAACAATGCATCCTACATGGACTGACTGAAAGCCTGTCACTATACTACGTATCCTACAGCCTGCTAAGAGGTGACCTGTCTCTGGCATACAAGGTATTCTATGATCCAATACTGATGGACCTAATGAAAATCAGCAAGTCAAATGGCATCAGAAATATTTGATCTAGGCATATAAAAACATTAATCAACGTCAGCAGAATAGTTCAGAAGGCCAAGTATATCTCACAGAAGATACCAGTACTCTTTATCAGACTCCCATCTATGTAAAACAAAGTTCAACCCTGTCCATGTTCAGTGCAACTTGGATCTATGGATGGCTATAAGAAAATTTACCCAAGGACTGCCCCCCTGTACTACTAATGGACAGAGGCAGCTCATATATGCTTCATTCCTTACATGAATCCACTCAAATTACATATGATATGATCACAGTTATTCTCACTGGGAGTAATTTATAATTATTTATCATCGGATGATTAAGGCTAATCTAACACCAAATTTGATAGGTTAATTCAAGCACCAAAAAGGAAGCAAACTGGTTTGACTTAAAGTGGCCTACAAGGGCTGTAACCTATGCACAGTCTCGGTTCTTTAATTTTTCTGTTGGATCCTGCCCTCATGAAGGGCAAATGGCAGATGTTTTTCTCAGCTCATAGCAACTCTGAAACTTCTATCTCATTACTGTAATATTCTTCCTCTCTTTCCCCCCTTCCCTATCAAAAGTCGCATGTCTTATAAACTCTCAGGAGTTCCTGCGATTTAACACTTATAAATACACCATCATTTGTAATTTCAGGTTTTTTATAATTCACTTGCACCATTGGGCAATGATTCTTTAAAGAAAAGAAATGGGGGAAGATAGAAAGTGGTGAAATAGGAAGCAAGCAGGGGGGAACATAGTGAAAGGAAGGCAGGAATGTGCAGGAAGGGTGTAGGTAAGAACCATAGCTATCCGTTTCTTCAGCAGTAACAACCGGGCACATGTACAGTTTATTACCTGAATTTGGACTGTCATCTACACAGAGAAGGATTAAAAAAACATAATTGCATTGTGAAGCCAATTGGACAAACTTGAATGTGTCAAGTAGATGTGTGTGAAATTGAGAGCTATGTATGAGTCAACATTTTTTTTTCAGACATGTGCCCTTTTTTTCTTTTTTTAAGGAGATAGTGGACTGTTGGGGAAAAACATAGGCAAATTGAGAAGGTAAGGAATCATTTGCAGATAGAAAACCTTGGTTGGGGTGGGGGTGGGGGCATCGTGAACCTATGGATGTCATGTTTGGTGACAGTGAGAATCCAGTCCTCACCCACCAGATTGCCATTACTGTTACCTCACTGTGCCGATGGCCGCAGTGTCTGATGTGTCTTTGTATTATTCAAGATGACGATGGAGAGCAGTGTCTCCACTCGGCATAGGTGTGCAGCAATTGTGTGGCACACAATCCTATGCAGCAAATCTGGCAGTTCAGCTCAGGTGACAAAATCACTCCATCTGCCTCTGCTCCCAGAGGGAACCACAGGTTTATCCTCTGGGTGAGAACTACCTGAGGGTCCAGGTAGGGTAGGGGCAGTGGGGTGGGGGGTGCCACCTGACTGTAGCCCAGAAGTGCTGGGCCTTGGTGCCATAGCCAGTGGAGGGAGTGTAGCCAGACCACAAGGAACAGGTCTACTCTGCAGTGCTTTAGTAATAACATAAATTCAATTTAAATTCCATAATGAAATAAAGCATAACACAAAATAATGGACAGAATAACATTAAATGAAGCATAAACATATAATAATAAATTAATACAAAAATAATAAATAAGTGAATTACAAATACAATGAAAAATAATATGAGATGAAAAGGTATTTAACAGAAAAATAATAGAAAATTATACATAATAAACACACCATAGGTAATAAAAAAGAATTATGATAATGAAAGATATGTTTATATACATATAACAAAAACAAAAACAAACTACAACTTAGATTCCAAAAAGAAAAACGTGCGGAGCTCTGGCTCTTAAAATTTATTGACAAAGTTAAACTTTTCATCTGTGTTAATCGGGAGTTCATCAAAATACACAGCACTCCAAGCCCAAATGCTTTTATACCCAAAATACATCATGTGACACCACTTAAATGCCGAATAAACAAATGATTACAAATGCCCTAAAAAACATTATTTAAAAGCATTTTGTTGAAGACATAAAAATTATAGAAAACTCCACACCATCCTATAGACATTCCAAAACAATATATAAAAAATATATATTTAACAAATAATTATAAGCATAAAAAATTGAATCAACAGTTTAGTAAACACACAATCATAAGATATGGAAAAATGAACCCCAACTACATTGTTAAAACCCAATGATGATGTTTGTGTTATGCGCAGCAATGCGCAAACTCCAAATATTGAGATAAAAATAAGTGATAATATGCAGAATATAAAATCAATTCATCAAATATACTACCAGACCATGTAACTACACAGAAAATATCCCCACATAGTTCTACAATCCAATTCGCCATCCAATGCACATGCCAAACACAGGATGGATGCCTTAACCCTGTGTTTCACACATATACCTTTATAGCAAGGAGCAATAGGCATCCAGCACCATAGCTTTTAACCTCTTTGAGCACGGAATCTGGACAAAGACACAATTAATGGGAGGACAAAGGCCTATAAATAGGGACACTCTTTAAATATTGCTCTTACATACTTAGAAAGTTGATAGAATAACAGGTTATGCATTAGCATGACTGTTCTGAAGGATATGAAGTCTGAAACTCAAATGTGTGTCATCAGTTCCTGACCTCAGTCCTCAATGATTTTCCAGTCATTTGACAGACAACCACAATTGTATGAGAAACAGACCAGTTATATGAGTCCAGCATCTGGACATTCTGTGAAAATCTGTACAGTTGAGAGGGATGTGCAGCACACAATCAAACTGAAAGTAATGTGCAGTCGTAATAAAATATTACATGCTACCTGTACATTTTATGATGTTTCACTTTTACAATACTGAAGTAACTGATTACACACCCTGTTATGATGTTTGCTCACAAATCTACAGCACTATTTTACTTGTCTGTGTTTCTTGGTCATTCATCAGTTATCTGTCCAGTAGTCTAGGACATACAGTATGTACACCATTCAATATCGGTGCATTTACAATGTCAAAGGATATTAACTGGGACTAATATGATATGCGGGTGACAACTAAGGAAGGACAGGTTGGATGTCACAAACAAACATTGACAGTTCTTTTGGGGGGTGGGGGAGCGAAGATGTGTGTCTGCTATGCCACTAACATGACTGTGTTGATCTGGTTAGCCTGCATGGCTGGCATCCTGCCTGTTGTATGATTTAGTGATGGTTGAGAACTGTCATCTGTAATGCATCCCTAGTACAGATGTATAGTGATGTCAGAGGATGGTTTTATACTTCTAGGTGTTGAGTCAGTGTGCTATATTACATACAACGAGCTTTAAGGGACATGTCAGTGGATTGTAATGGTGCCCTCGGCCAGAGGTATGTAGGCACTGGCATTGTGAGTGCAGTAGCTGAAAAACATGTTCTATGGCATTCCTGGTTAGATTGTGTGTCCCATTACGTTGCTCGTGTGTGTGTGTGTGTGTGTGTGTGTGTGTGTGTGTGTGTGTGTGTGTGTGTGTGTGTGTGTGTGTGTGTGTGCATCTTTGATGGGTTTCCTCAGCCATGAGTCTAGTGCATAGCATGCATCCATATCTAAGTGAGCCTTGGAGATATACCCCCATAATGCACATCTGGTGCAGTTGGGGAATGTTGCACATAAGGAAGTTGTGTTAACTGCAAGGGTTGCCAGCACACATATTCCATATGATTCCAATGACATTACACATGATTTGGCAGTTGTTTGAGTGGCAGACCTTATGGTTAATGTAGATCCTACCCTGTACCACAGGTGTTGTTTTCTTGTGTAAATGACTGCAATGTATGAACACACATTACTGGAGAGTAGTGTGATATATATTAGAGTTGTAGCATACCTGTGATCCTCTCCTCCAACCTTTTGTTAAAATATATGTGTCCTCTGCAATGTTGTAGCATAGCATGCAGGAAAGTTTGGAAGATCCTGGATGCTGATGCCTATGAAACACCAAGTATGTGCACTGGTAGTCTCTTAAGGGTACCTGTGGCTAACATACTAAGTTAAATACATACGTTATATTCCACTGGGATGGGTTGCCTGTGTTTGGCTCTGTATCTGACTCAAGGCTGCCAAAGGTCTCACAATTCATCTATTGTGTTGTTGGCCTGCAAAGTCTTCACTCTGTCTGCCTATGGCTATTGGCAGCAGCAGCAGCTTCAGCTTCAGCCTGTAACATGCACAAATTTATGTAAATTGCAGCTGATACTAGCAATCTGTCAGTGCTTACTGTGTCAAAGGTGAATACTGCCAGCAGAGTTATCTGAAAATTTGTAAATAATTATGTGTCATTTGTGAATATCAACATGATCTATATAAGATGCTTCTGTTACAACTGTATTAGAACTGTATGTCATGTGTATATCAAACTGGTCTGTACAGACATGTGTGTTAAAAGGGTATTTAATAAGTGCTTGTGCTTAAAATGTAACCACAGTGTGCCCTACTAGAATAGAACAGAAATGTACATGCACTATTGTAACTGTTTAAATGTATATATTTTAACAGTAGAAACTGGAATACAGGAGGTACACTTCAGAAAAAATAGCTAAAATTAAATTACTTTATAGGCTAGACTGGAGATTTAATGTCTGTACTAGGGAGCTTTCTGTATTGTCTTTGGAGTGAACTAATTACTACCTCTGAAAGCATGAAGGAATGCAATTGTTTTATGACTTTCAGCATCTGCCAAAGATGTAAGGGCTATGTATTTTTACAAGTAGATGAAAATACTGCTAGCTTCCAGCAGTGGGGATTTCACCTGGGACAGAGTCAGATGACAAGAAATTATGTCATTTTGCAAGCTATCCCAGCAGTAATATTTGAGATATTAATTTAAGAACTCTCTTAGAGAAACAGTGCATTCAGCATTCTCTCTTGGTCCTGACAAGAACCATTCACCATTCATCTGCCTTGTTCTGATGCAAGTTTCTAGGGAACAGTATATTTCTCTTGGATATTGTAAGGAATATAGAAAAGCTTAGTTTAGATATTTTTCTTTATTTATTTTTGTTCTTTTATTATTTACTATTAAATATATTTAAACTCTTCATTGTGGCTGATCTGGCTAGAGTTATTTAAGTTTTGAGGGTACTTGCTTACTTATTTTGTGACACTGTGTGGGCCACTCCTAATAGCCTTGCCCTTGGTCAAACTACTATTTGTATTAATAGCAATTTTACACAGTAAGATTGGACACCCTTTGTTAAGGGCCTTAAAGTAGCTGATAAGAAGTTGGCTGGTGGCAGTGATAACTACCTTATAGGTTCATAGGTTCATAGGTTCATACTAGGCTATCTGCCCTAGGGCATTTATAAGCCTAGCCAGAATGTGTTTGGCTTTCGCCACCCATTTTAAATTTATTTTGCTATGCCCTTTTTCGAGGTTAGTATACTGTGTCTCTGTCTAACAGTGACACAGAAGTGATACCTGGGGTAAACCTATGATCTCCCATCCACTCATCAAGATTCCTCTTGAAGAGAGTCAATGAGGGACTCTGCCTAACCTAGACTGGGATTTTATTCCAGAGTGAAGGGAGCCTCTGGGTTATGAATCTGTCCCTCCAGCATGTCCTATTTATTTCAGTGCTGAGGTTCAAGTCTCTCGAGCGCGTAGCTTGATGGGATTTGGATTTTATGAGGTGCAGCATGTCCATTAATTCTGGGTTGGACATGGCTTTATACGTCAGGCACAGATCGCCTCTGAACAGGTGGTATGCCACTGAGTAGAGCTGGAGTTTCTTTAACCGGGCAGCATATGGCATCTGTTTGAGCCCTTTGATCCTCTTGGTGAGGTACTTTTGGGGTCTTTCCAGTTGCTGCAGGTGTCTGGTAAGGTACATCCCAAAAGGGTCATTGTACTCAATTATGGGCCTGATGAGGGATGAGTAAAGAGGCACGATGACCTCCCCTGATCTAGATGTGAATCCCTTCATGATTAGGTGGGCTATATAAAATGTTTTTCTAACCGCTTTGGCCACGTGGTTGTCAATTGAGAGATTGCTATCAACTTGGGTCCCCAGGTCCCTAATTACTTCTTCTGTACTTAATGGATTACCACCTATGTGATAATTTGTGGACACTTTGTTTTTGCCAAAGGGGATGACTATACACTTTTTGGCATTTAGCTTGATGCCATGGCTCTGGCACCAGTTGTCTGTTTCTATGAGGCCCTTTTGGAGGATGCTTGTGTCGGCTGGAGAGTCGATTATGGCGCCCAGTTTGCAGTCATCTGCGAACTTGGTCAGCCACAGTCCTTCCGTGTTGACCTTTACCTCCAAGAAATATATACCGAACAAGAGAGAATTCTAACCATGTGGGTTCTGTCTTTGAGCCAGTTTGCAATCCATCTAGTGACATAGGGGTTTATATTTAAGCTGGTGAGCTTATTTATAATGCCCGAGTGGGGTATTGTATCGAAGGCTTTTGCGAGGTCCAGGTAGGCTGTGTGGACCACCTTCCCCTCGTCAATGGCCTTGGTGACTGTTTCAAAGAAATCAACCAGGTTTAAGAGGCAGGATCTACCCTTAACAATGCCAAACTGGGTAGGATCCAGTGTCTGTAGGTCCCCAATATCTTTATTTATGAGGTCCATGATGATCCTTTCCATAGCTTTGCAGACCAAGCTAGTCAGGCTTATGGGGCGATAGTTTCCAGGATCCGTTGAGGCACCACCTTTATGGAGAGGGACCACTGTTGCTGTACGCCACTCTTTGGGCACATTTCCTGCAGTAAGGCTGAGATTGAACAGTAGTTTTATGTTTGGGTTTAGCTCTTCTTGGAGTTCATGTAGGACGCAGCCCGGGACATCATCTGGCCCCATCGATGCTGTGTTTTTTGCTTTGGAGAGGGCGGCTCTTACCTGAGCATCTGAGATGTCAGGGGGGCAACACTCTGCTGGGATAGATATTTGCCCTTTTGGTGGGGAGGGGGGAGAAGTTTGCACTGAACCTGTCAGCTAGGATGTTGGCAATGTCTGTGGGTTCAGTGTATTTTTTGTCATTTTGGACTAATTCTGAGCATATCTGGGAATTACCACCCAGGTTCCTAACATAACTAAAGAAAGCCTTGTGATTATCCTTACTGTCCTGTGCAATTTTTCTCTTGAAGCTGGCCTTAGACAATTTTATGAGTGCCCATAGTTTTTTGCTAATACTGATCAGTGATGCCTTCCCTTTCTGGGATTTTGCTCTATCATTTAGTAGCTTCCTCCTTCTATTGTATAGTTTGTTTATGGCTGGGGTCCACCAGACAGGACGTCTGCCTTTGGAGGATTGGGTCTTGGTTTTATTTGGGATCGCATGATCCATGCATTCCTGAAGGTGTTCATAGATGCATTTATAAAGGATTCTGCAGTCTGGGCCGTATTTTCCACAGGCCTGGAGGCTTTGAAGGATTCCACCTTGGTTTTGAGGAGTGTAAAATTTGCTTTAGAGAAGTTTTTCACTGTGGTTTTCTGGGCAGGGGGTGGGGTCGGGATGTGAATATCCAGTGAGATTAGTTTATGGTCTGATCTTACCAGTGAGGGATACACTTCTGGTCTGGAGCATAGAGTCCCCATGTTGGTGATGATCAGGTCCAGTATGTTTTCCCCTCTTGTGGGAGTGGTAACAAGTTGTTCCATAGCATTGGAGTTTAAATTCTAGGAACCTTTGGGCTAGGGTGTTGGAGCTAGAGTAATGCTCCCAGTCTATGTTTGGGTAGTTGAAGTCACCCAATATAATGGTGTTTGGAGAGACCTTCATATTTTCCAGTGTTCTCAGGAAGGCCAAGTGGGGTTCCTGGGTTTGGGAGGGTGGTCTGTAGAAGGCTATAAACTGAAAGGCAGTTTTACCCACTGTTAGTTGCACATGGATAGTCTCTGATGCTTCGTGCTTTGCCACCAACCTGCAGGTGTGGGTATCTTTGATGAATATCGATACTCCCCCTCCTTTTGTGGTTCGGTCCAAGTTTTGGGGCCGAAAAGCATGGTATGAGGTATAACCTGGTAGTGCTGGGGTGTTCACGGGAGCCCTGAACCAGGTTTCTGTTACTGCACAGAGTGCGTGCATCTTGAGGTTTAGACTTCTGGTGTTGAGTAGCATTACTCTTAGTTTCTTATCTCTTGTGATACCTATGGAGGTGGGTTTGTCTTTTGAGCCTTGCCTAAAAAAGGCACTATGGGGGTAGCAAGAGCCTTTGCCAATATCCGAAAGCCCAGGGGTGACAGGTGCAAGCTGTCCCTAGCGAAGCATCGTGGCTTGTAGAGCATATCATCCCAAGCTGACAGGCATTGGATCCCCTTTGAATGACACCAGTACTTAAGCCAATTGTTGAAATTGATCATCTTGTCTTCATATTGTGGCATCATTCTTGGTGAGGGTAAGATGCTACTCAAGGTCAGGGTCATACCGGCCTGGGCTACATGCTCAGAGAGCTCCTTTATGTCTCTTTTCATGTAGTCCAGGGAGGTACGTCTCAGGTCATTCACACTAGCATGGACAATGACTGAGTCATATTTGTACTTGCCTTGAAGTGACCTGAGTGCTTGTGTTATGTGGCAGATCCTAGCGCCTGACAGGCTGCTCACCGTGACCCTCTTCTTGTTCAGTCTGGTGAGCGGGACGTCAGTGTGCCTGACGATAGAGTCACCTATTACAAGTGTATCAGGTGTGTTGTTTAGTCTTAAGGGCTGTGACTGTTTGGCACACTGGCTTTGTGAGATATGTGTTGCACGTGTTTTGTTTTGGGGTAGCGGTTGCTTGGGTGTCTGCTTTGGAGGTCTCTGCTGCTTAGGCAGATCTTTATTTAGAGCCTCTGAGTATGTTTTTGTGTGATTATGCATTTGGTTTCTGTTGTGGTAGGTCTATGTGAGACTGGAATTGTAGTGAGTGTGGTTTCCTTCTCCTCCTGACTGGTTATGCCAGTACTGAGTTGAGAGAGCTTAGCCTCCAGTTTGGCTATATGGTTGCATCTCTCACATGTGTTGGAATTTGTTGGGAGGAGGAGAGGGTTGTCTGTGTACATGAGGCAGTTGTAACATTGCCTCAAGATTCCCAGATTCACCAGCTGGACCGGAGAGGAGATTGACAACTGACCTTTGGACATGCTAGAATAATACTGGGAATTCCTTAATAATTGAAAACAAGGGCCAGTGGGGAGTGTGGGTGTAGTGCTTTTAATTTTTAGTGCTGACATATAATTGCTTTAGTGAGCAAGTGCCAAGTAACTTAAGTGCAATGTGTTACAGGTAACTTAAATGCAAAAATGACAAACAGTAACTTTCTTTCAAGTGAAACAAGGAAATAAGTACAGTATGCAATGCAGATATCACTAGTGATCCACAGAAGTGCCGAGAAGCCGTGTATTAGGTGGAATTAGCGTTCCAGGGAAATAACAAGCAAACAAACAACAAGCATATAAACAAAGCTAGATTCAGCAGGCCTGGATCTAGTCTATGCTACAGCAAACAAGGTGTACCAATTTCCGTAAGATACAGTTCAAATATTCAGGCACTATAAACCTTTTACCAGAAATTCCCAGCTCAGAAGGGCAGAGTCCAGCCTCTTCTCCCACAAGAGTGCAGACCACGAACCTTCTTAATATAAAATAACTGGCCTGAAGCCCAAGTGCTTAAACCAGAACTAATACACTTTAAGAATAACAGACACTGGGCTCTCAATCAGCAGTTCCCAACTTAGAAGGATGAAAGCTACCTGTCCTGCCACCACAGTGCATGCCACAAACCTTCCTAATGTAAAACAACTGGCCTGAAGCCCAAGTGCTTAATCCAAAAGACTTAGAATGATAGCTACACTTTAATCAAGTTACTACCAAGCAGTAATAAATACAATTGAATACTTTAGAGAATGCCTGGATTAGTGCTCAAGTTACACAAACAAAGCTAGATCCAGCAGGCCTGAATCCAGTCTATGCCACAGCAAACAAGGCGCACCAACTTCAGTAAGAAGCAGTTCAGATATGCATGCACTATAAGCCTTTAACCAGAAATTCCCAGCTCAGAAGGGCAGAGTCCAGCCTCTCCTCCCACAAGAGTGCAGACCATGAACCCTCTTAATGTAAAATAACTGGCCTGAAAGCCAGTTTAGTCTGGACAAAAGGGAGCATAGCTAGTAAACCAGGGCCAGTCTTTCCAAGGTGTGTGTGTGTGTGTGTGTGTGTGTGTGTGTGTGTGTGTGTGTGTGTGTGTGCACGCATGTGCGTGCATGCGTGCATGCATGTATGTGCACGTGTATGTGTAAATCAAACCTCAAAGAGTGTGTGTGTCAGCTACTTGGGCAGGGACACAAAGCACTGGTTGGACAGAGAGGGTGCTGGAGGTCTTCACTTGGCCCCTCAGCTGAGATATCAGCTCTATAGCTGTGCCATTTGGGAGTCTTATTGGGGATCTGGAGAAAGAGGTAGAAACCAGTCACAGACTGACTGTGGTCTCTTGTGTGCTCTTAAGGGAAATTGCACTTGATGCAGAGAGCTGCATCTGGAAACACTGTGTGTGTACCTATTATCCTCCCAGTGTATGTCCTCCACTGATGCCAGTGGTGAGGATTAAGGCTCCTTGATTACTGGTCCAGTGGTGGGTTGTTACCCTTAGTTGTATATGTACTCCACTATTTTCTCACTCCGCATATAAGAAAGGGCATGGTGTCTACAATGATGCCTTATATTTTGTTGATGCATGCAGTTCAGCAGTGCATGCTGCAATTAGCATCTCTGAGGCACAGATTAAGTCAGATGCAGTCAATTTCTACTGTACACTCTTGTAGCTAGACAAACCAACGTGGATAAGAGTTGTTTTCAGAATTCAAACTCAGTGACACATTTATTTTGGAGCAGTATATTTTGACAGAGGAGTATTGTACTCCGTCAGGTATGTATCCATTGTGTTGACTAAATAATGCATATGTTGGAATGTACATAGGAATAATGTGAAGTAAATCAGTAAGCATTTGTTAGAACTGTACTCATGACATGGCCTTGTTTGCCAGCCATTTGAGAGATACAGAGGATGTAGAGTAGGCCAAGGGTCTAATGCTGTGTGATAACTAAGCACATATGTTTCATGGACAGGTCCTTTGAGAGCACTTTTGAATTTTGACTGTTGTTTGGTTAGCACAATTGTCCCTTAGCCTGTTATATTGTTTTTTTTTTTTGGGGGGGGTGAGTTCCTGCTATGGTACAAATTAGAATGGACTGTTGTGTCGGGTGTGTGAGCATAAGTGAGTATTTGTTATGGCACAAACAAGGATATGTTCATCATGCTACTCTGCTTGTTTTGTACCCCACTGTTGAATCTTTAAATTGCAATCAAGTGGTGAATACTGAGAATTATTGTACTGCCTTATGTGTACACAGTTTATTTGTACTTATGTAATCCTTATATGTGTTATCATTATTTTGTCTTTCAGTAAACAATAGCACAGTGGTGCAGTAGTTGTGTTGTCACCCCACTGTAAGGGGTTTACTGGTTTGATTCTCGGCTGGGGTGCCTTCTGTGTGGAGTCTATATGTCCTCTCTACATTCATGTGAGTTTCCTCCAGGTGCCCTGGTTTCCTCCCATGTTATAAAGACATGCATCTTGACCATTTCTCCCCGGACCTCCACTGAAAATTGGCTTTGTTCCAAGTTGGAATTTTCTGGTAAACAGATGTTAAATAAAGAAAATTAAAGAAATATGCCCACTTGGCGTAGGCCCCTGTTTTCTAAGGTAGAGAATAACCTCATCAGTGAAGCATTAAGGCAACATCATGCAGTCCTGATGTCCAGGTGGTGGGCCAGTATGTCACAACATGTGGCCCTGTGGAATGAATTGGTCCAAAATGTCAATGCAACTGAGTGACAAAATTGGAGCTATGAGCAGCTGCAATACAGAGCCATGGACATGATTCATGCTGCAAGGAGGTATGCTGCTGAAGTGGCACATGATCATTAGGTCATCAGTGGTGTGCCTGCAGCAAAAGAACCCCTCAACATTACAGAGGAATTCCTGCAAACATTGCCACACAGGAAAGCTCCCAGCAGTCCATCAGCCAGTATATTCTGGATGTGGGTGGCACTTCTGCATCACAGGAGGAGCTTCCAGGTAGGCTTTGTTAGATTATCAGTAGAATACTGTTGCATTCATTCTGTAATAGTATATATAGTTTTAATGTGTGTCAGGCTGTTTTTTCTGGTGGGGGTATTTAAGATAGCTGCAGTTTTAAGGTCATTTAGAAGTTGTCAGCCACATTCTTGTTAACATTATAGTTACTGTAGCTATAGATTACTAAAAGTATTATCCCCTGTTATACTATTAAATGTGGTGCTGTTGCCATTACCTCTCCCTTTACTTTTTTCATGACCATCATGAATCCACAGATTTAGGACTCCTGCAGTTGGTAAGCAGAATACATTTATGTCAGTAATGTAGAAATATTCCAACATATCTGCTAAAGTGTCGTCTCAGGCCTGCTGTATAGATTGCTGTACTGTCTGCATAATTGCCAAATGTACAGATATTTGCAGAATGTCCAGATGTGTGACTGATACCTCTGGCCCGTATTTAAGATCATAGTGATTAAGTTGCATGCTACTGACAGGTCATTAAAGACTGGAGACATGACATAATGACAGAGATCTCACATGCAGACTACATACCCATCATAAATGGCATGGTGAAGTAATACCTGTTATTCTATCACCTTTCTAGGTTTGTAAGGCAATATGTCACAATGGTACCTATTCTCGGGCCTTTGCCCACACATTATTCATGGCTTTGTCCACACTCCTTGGTCTAAGAGGTTGAGGGGTATAAATGTCTGTAATAGTGGAAGCTGTGTAAATTGCTTTTATGTCAGCCTAGGCCATCAACACCCCCACAAAACACCCTGTGAAAGTGATGATAACTGTGCCACATCCCTGTCATTTATCTTTTGTATTCAGGGACACTAAAGCTATGTGTCTGATGTGCAGGGTGTCTATATTAATATGATATTATTGCCTCCATTTGTACTGTTCAACTGATAATTGTACCTGTCATTTACATTGTACATAGGCATTCAGACAGTTGCTAGCATAACAGTTTATCTATTGCATAGTGAATACCTTTGTAAAAGCTGTGAAGTCAAACAATTACATGTGTCTCATTAATATATCTAAACATCTCATTAAGGATTGTTTAGTTCAAACATATGGGTGCACATCCAAAATCAACTCATCAGATTCAGAGCTCAGGACTGTATGTCAGCATAGCCTTGTTCATAGCAATGAAGACAAATCTCATCAGAGTTGTAATACAGTATGATGTTCCTTTTTGCATGTATATTGCCATAGGTTCTGAAGTTCATAGGATGTGACTAGGGTATGGAACTTATGGTGTGTAGAAGCATAGCCGTTACATCACAATATAATATTCAAAGGCAGATATAATGCATGGCCAATGTTTGTCTAGCAAGGACCACCCATGTCCAGGAGAGACGCAGATAATGTTTTTACATCATCATCCAGCCTGCCCTTCAACAGAGTAATGGAGGTGCTCTGTTTGACATGGATATGAAGCCTACTGCAGAGGAGTGACAACCTTTGAGAGATGTATCTGTCTCTACAGCATGTCCTATGTATGTCATAGTGTATGTTGAGATCCCTGGAACAGGTAACTGGTATCCCACATTACTTATGCATGTACAGCATTGTCATCCCATTTTTGGCCACAGATAGCCCTATATGGCATACATAATCCACTTCAAAGCTATCTATACACACCCTATTGTAATGCCTAGCCTGGTAAGGTAAGACCACAAAATGGTCTCCTTTGAAGTAAAAATAAAACCTGGACCCCAGCTAAACTGGGAATATTCAGGAACTATTCTTAGGCTAACCTCCTGCTATTAAGTGAGAACCTGGCAAAATTTCAATCCCCTATAAATCCTGAGAAGACTTATGCCTATTCAGAATTGCTCACAGAAACCCTGTACAAGCATGTTAATAGCTGCATAGAGGCAGCTGTACCCACCATGAAGAGTGCAGAACTAACTCAAAAAACAAGCCACTCTGGTGTACTCACAAAAATCAATTGGATGTATAGTGACATCTAGAAGTGTAATTTGAATTACTAGTTCTTTGTGCGAGTTATTTTTAAATAAATTCTTAAGCCATATTATTTATCCCTTTTTACACTACAAATGCATGCCACGTATTAATAAATTATGATTTCTTGGACTAAAAGGGAAGGTCAGCCAGCTTGTCCACCCTCAGTGGCCAGCTGCCAGCTGCCGCTACCTCATGTTCACAAACAATGAATTATTACTTAGCTCATTGCTTTCTTTATGTGAGAGTTGCAAGTACTTACCAGATTTGAGGCCTCCTTTTCACAAAAAAAAAAACTCAGCCTGTGCACAGCACTCACCATTGCTTCATTTCACTCCAATACAGAGTAAACTGTCATATGCTGATGTCAATAAACCTCCAAGAGCTTGTGACTTTAGGGCTCAACATAAATCAAACACTGCAAAATGTATTAGCACATTTGCAGTAAAGTGTCACCAGGTAATTAACCACCACTAAATTAGTGCACTTAGACATCCTTCTTACAAAAGTGTACTAGTGACAGGTGACACATTGTCAAACACACTGACTCTGCCGTCCTGAGGTGGAACAAAGAGATGGTGACAGTGAATTGCATTTCAGGATGCAGGATCTATGGCATATCAAGGGCCTTCAAGACTAAGTAAAACAACTATGATTATGATATGGTAGTGATATGAATGTGAATGACATGTGACATAGTAGTGACATGGTAGACTTCTCCCTGTATGTCAAAAATGCAGGTGCACTTTCGTCCCTCATACACATAGTGGGACTTCATCTGAACCTGTACTACAATAAATAGTGTTTTGCTTTTTAAGAGCTATGGACTTGCTGCTT
The DNA here is from genome assembly GCF_019279795.1 of Protopterus annectens. Lineage (NCBI taxonomy): Eukaryota > Metazoa > Chordata > Ceratodontiformes > Protopteridae > Protopterus > Protopterus annectens. The sequence continues at coordinate 1,342,935,404 of NC_056733.1, read as the reverse complement.
TAATATTTTTTGGTTTTGGAGCTTATGGTGTGTTTTTACTGTGGCAACTAGTCTTCATTTTATTGGTTTCATCTTTCTGGTGCCTACCAGCATGATATGAAAAATCTTATAAGGCTTGACCGCCCCCCCCCCACCCCCCCCCCCCCATCCAGATCAGCTTTGTTAATGGTAGATCCTGTCTCATAAAGCAGATTAATATGTTACAGAGAGAGTAACACAAGCTGTGGACACCCTGTCCATACAAAAGTCCAAGACCTTTTATATCTTCACAAATCAAACAGTCCCATGAACACTAGAACAAGGACTCTAATCATGATTCAGCAAGTAAGAAATGATGGTAGAGAGAAAGATTTGTTACACAACACTTACACATTGTTTGGAACAAACTTCCTCTCCAAATTAAGCAAGCTGACACACTTTCTTCCTTCCAAAATGAGTTGGACAACTTTGATGGGTATGACTGGCTTGTTGTAGAAGGTGGTAATATCTGAGTGGAAGTACTAACAAGGCTTAAATGGCCCTAAGGCCCAGTTGTCTCATATTTTCTATGACTCTATCATCAGTGTGGATGCCAATTCTCTGTGGTTGTCATGTTGCCAGATGTGGATCTGTTCAAGCCTGTACAACTTCCACACTAGTGCTATACTGTGTTAGTGCTGTATTGCTGTAGGATACCCATTGAAACTCTGGGTCCTAATATCCATATGCAACTCTTGTAACAGTTTGAAGGAGAGATATATAAGCAAGGCCTCAGATGCACAAGATGAGGTTCCACTGTCTGAATGAATCAGGATGATACAGCAGTCCATGTCTGAAAAGGTGTACAAGATCTCCTTTGTAAGTAGTATCTTGTTCAGCAAGACCCTGCACACCTTCTGAGCAAGACCGTATCTGGGGAAGGAGCCTTATTTGTATGAAGATGTCCTGTACCACCAGTACATCAGAATGATCCGCAATCATGTCACACAAGAAATATGTCACATATCACAGCCAGAAATATGTGAGATCATCTCACAAAATAGTAATGTCTTAATGATACGTAGCTAAACTGACAGTATTAACATTTAGCAAACAAACAAAATCACTTAAATCAAAAGGGCAATTTTCTTTAATAAGCTCTTTAGTCTATATTGATACAGATGCAGTTTCTTTGCACACCAGCCTGTTTAATTGCAAAGCTCATTGATGAATACCACTTTCACTTAATGCAGTGTTGTGTAAACACAGAAATCCCTGATATATCAGAGTAATCTGAAAATATTCTTCTTAACAATAATTTACAGCTCTTGTCTGTGTGCAAGGGACAAGGTTTATGCCATCAGAATCTCTGAGAATGTATATAGTCTTCATATAATGTGAAACCTGAGACAGTTTAACATTTGCCCATCTCCATTTTGTTAAATAAAAAGACTGTGTCTGCACATATACTCAAGCTGGCCTGTCAGCACACTACTTCTTACTGATATGTGATAACAGAATATTTTATTACGCTGTTTTTAAGATAAAAATCTACTCTTTACTGCTGATTAATGAAAACTTGTAACCCACTGCATCTCATTACTTGTCATATTCCATGTGGTCGTAGTAAGAATGCAGCATTGTACCACAATGAATACAGAGAACCTGTGTTGCAACTGCAAAATAATATTGGGAACATTGAGATTTTCTAAGCTGCCTACCACAGACACAGAAACAGGATCAGAAAAAATGAAAAACAACCAAAAAGCAAGGAAATAAAAAAATAATTTTATCATACAGTAAATTAAAACATCTCTGGAATTGTTCAGTACACTGTTCCTGCCTGCATTTTAATAATGCAACTGGCTGAAAATGTCAATGCAATGTAACAAAAATTAAATATAGTCAATTATATTTCACGAGAAATTAATTTATATATTATATACATACATACATATGCGTAGATGCACACATACATCAGACAGAGAACTGTAGTTCTTGAACTTGTGCCATAATCAAAACTAAACATATTTAATACCATCCACATGCATTTGTGTCTTACCTCTTCTTGAATTATTTTAATTGTGTTGCAGATTTATTAGTGTATAGTAGGTTATTCAGCAATTCTGAAACATTATTAAGCAAAAAGTTCTTCTTAACTGAATTTTTAATATTTTACTCTATATTTGTTTGTCACATTTCTCGACCACTTCAGATATGTAAGTCTGAGTCAATCACCAGAAAATCACTTTGGCATTCACAATTCATCAAAACTACAATATAAAGTACACTAATGGCACCGACTGAAACTAAATATTTTTCCAAGGTGGTATGCATATATATATATATATATATATATATATATATATATATATATATATATATATATATATATATATACAAACTCCAGGATAAAACAAGTGTGAGGAAGGAAGAAATTTCAAATAAAGCACATGCACCAGTCTTGCCCAAATAATTTTGTTTCAGCCAGTTATGATCAAGCAAGTGGTTTCTAATCATCAAAAAAAAACATTCGATAACCATTCTGGGCCATATTAATCCTAAATAAGAAAGCACCTCATCATATTAGAATGCTTTACAAACCATCCATTATTAAAGCACAAATCCAAGGAAAAAAAGCAGTTACCAAATAATATGGAAATAATTTATTCTTCAGATAAATACGATGGCAGGTAAAAAACTAAATAAAATTCAAACACTGTATTGTAAGCGCTTTCGGGTGACTACCCTTCTTCAGACAGATGAAGATACAAACAAAAATCGTTTTAAACTATAATTAACCAATTAGTGTTCAGTACTGAACCCGCCTTTTCTTTAAGGTTGGCTTAATAGGAATGACTTCATTGAGACCAGGCTGTCTTATGTGCTGTCAATTCTATAATCCATTTAGCCTCTTCACATTCTGTTCTGTTAACAGTATCGCCCCTCTGTTTCCTTGAGGTATGAGACTAATAACCTGAAATTTAAATGCATGTCCTGAAGCAGCTAGAATGTGTCTGTAAAGTGCATTATGTTCATTTTGAGCCTAATAGCTGATAAATTATTCAAAATCCTAGTTTTAGCATGCAGTTAGTTTTGCCTATGTAATAACTACTGCAGAACTGACATGTTAAATAAATAAAATTAAAGAAATATGCCCACTTGGCGTAGGCCCCTGTTTTCTAAGGCAGAGAATAACCTCATCATTGACGCATTAAGGCAACATCATGCAGTCCTGATGTCCAGGTGGTGGGCCAGTATGTCACAACATGTGGCCCTGTGGAATAAATTGGTCCAAAATGTCAATGCAACTGAGTGACAAAATTGGAGCTATGAGCAGCTGCAATACAGAGCCATGGACATGATTCATGCTGCAAGGAGGCATGCTGCTGAAGTGGCACATGATCATTGGGTCGTCAGTGGTGTGCCTGCAGCAGAAGAACCCCTCAACATTATAGAGGAATTCCTGCAAACATTGCCACACAAGAAAGCTCCCAGCACTCCATCAGCCAGTATATTCTGGATGTGGGTGGCCTTCTGCATCTCAGGAGGAGCTTCCAGGTAGGCTTTGTTAGATTATCAGTATAATACTGTTGCATTCATTCTGTAATAGTATATATAGTTTTAATGTGTGTCAGGCTGTTTTTTCTGGTGGGGGTATTTAAGATAGCTGCAGTTTTAAGGTCATTTAGAAGTTGTCAGCCACATTCTTGTTAACATTATAGTTACTGTAGCTATAGATTACTAAAAGTATTATCCCCTGTTATACTATTAAATGTGGTGCTGTTGCCATTACCTCTCCCTTTACTTTTTTCATGACCATCATGAATCCACAGATTTAGGACTCCTGCAGTTGGTAAGCAGAATACATTTATGTCAGTAATGTAGAAATATTCCAACATATCTGCTAAAGTGTCGTCTCAGGCCTGCTGTATAGATTGCTGTACTGTCTGCATAACTGCCAACTGCACAGATATTTGCAGAATGTCCAGATGTGTGACTCATACCTCTGGCCCGTATTTAAGATCATAGTGATTAAGTTGCATACTACTGACAGGTCATTAAAGACTGGAGACATAACATAATGACAGAGATCTCACATGCAGACTATATACCCATCATAAATGGCATGGTGAAGTAATACCTGTTATTCTATCACCTTTCTAGGTTTGTAAGGCAATATGTCACAATGGTACCTATTCTTGGGCCTTTGCCCACACATTATTCATGGCTTTGTCCACACTCCTTGGTCTAAGTGGTTGAGGGGTATAAATGTCTGTAATAGTGAAAGCTGTGTAAATTGCTTTTGTGTCAGCCTAGGCCATCAACACCCCCACAAAACACCCTGTGAAAGTGATGATAACTGTTCCACATCCCTGTCATTTATCTTTTGTATTCAGGGACACTAAAGCTATGTGTCTGATGTGCAGGGTGTCTATATTAATATGATATTATTGCCTCCATTTGTACTGTTCAACTGATAATTGTACCTGTCATTTACATTGTACGTAGGCATTCAGACAGTTGCTAGCATAATAGTTTATCTATTGCATAGTGAATACTTTTGTAAAAGCTGTGAAGTCAAACAATTACATGTGTCTCATTAATATATCTAAACATCTCATTAGGGATTGTTTAGTTCAAACATATGGGTGCACATCCAAAGTCAACTCATCAGATTCAGTGCTCAGGACTGTATGTCAGCATAGCCCTGTTCATAGCAATGAAGACAAATCTCATCAGAGTAGTAATACAGTATGATGTTCCTTTTTGCATGTATATTGCCATAGGTTCTGAAGTTCATAGGATGTGACTAGGGTATGGAACTTATGGTGTGTAGAAGCATAGCCGTTACATCACAATATAATATTCAAAGGCAGATATAATGCATGGCCAATGTTTGTCTAGCAAGGACCACCCATGTCCAGGAGAGACGCAGATAACGTTTTCACATCGTCATCCAGCCTGCCCTGCAACAGAGTAATGGAGGTGCTCTGTTCGACATGGATATGAAGCCTACTGCAGAGGAGTGACAACCTTTGAGAGATGTATCTGTCTCTACAGCATGTCCTATGTATGTCATAGTGTATGTTGAGATCCCTGGAACAGGTAACTGGTATCCCACATTACTTATGCATGTACAGCATTGTCATCCCATTTTTGGCCACAGATAGCCCTATATGGCATACATAATCCACTTCAAAGCTATCTATACACCCCCTACTGTAATGCCCAGCCTGGTAAGGTAAGACCACAAAATTTTCTCCTTTGAAGTAAAAATAAAACCTGGACCCCAACTAAACTGGGAATATTCAGGAACTATTCTTAGGCTAACCTCCTGCTATTAAGTGAGAACCTGGCAAAATTTCAATCCCCTATAAATCCTGAGAAGACTTATGCCTATTCAGAATTGCTCACAGAAACCCTGTACAGGCATGTTAATAGCTGCATAGAGGCAGCTGTACCCACCATGAAGAGTGCAGAACTAACTCAAAAAACAAGCCACTCTGGTGGAATCACAAAAATCAATTGGATGTATAGTGACATCTAGAAGTGTAATTTGAATTACTAGTTCTTTGTGCGAGTTATTTTTAAATAAATTCTTAAGCCATATTATTTATCCCTTTTTACACTACAAATGCATGCCACGTATTAATAAATTATGATTTCTTGGACTAAAAGGGAAGGTCAGCCAGCTTGTCCACCCTCAGTGGCCAGCTGCCAGCTGCCGCTACCTCATGTTCACAAACAATGAATTATTACTTAGCTCATTGCTTTCTTTATGTGAGAGTTGCAAGTACTTACCAGATTTGAGGCCTCCTTTTCACAAAAAAAAAAAAACTCAGCCTGTACACAGCACTCACCATTGCTTCATTTCACTCCAATACAGAGTAAACTGTCATATGCTGATGTCATTAAACCTCCAAGAGCTAGTGACTTTAGGGCTCAACATAAATCAAACACTGCAAAATGTATTAGCACATTTGCAGTAAAGTGTCACCAGGTAATTAACCACCACTAAATTAGTGCACTTAGACATCCTTCTTACATAAGTGTACTAGTGACAGGTGACCACATTGTCAAACACACTGACTCTGCCATCCTGAGGTGGAACAAAGAGATGGTGACAGTGAATTGCATTTCAGGATGCAGGATCTATGGCATATCAAGGGCCTTCAAGACTAAGTAAAACAACTATGATTATGATATGGTAGTGATATGAATGTGAATGACATGTGACATAGTAGTGACATGGTAGACTTCTCCCTGTATGTCAAAAATGCAGGTGCACTTTCGTCCCTCATACACATAGTGGGACTTCATCTGAACCTGTACTACGATAAATAGTGTTTTGCTTTTTAAGAGCTATGGACTTGCTGCTTTAATATTTTTTGGTTTTGGAGCTTATGGTGTGTTTTTACTGTGGCAACTAGTCTTTATTTTATTGGTTTCATCTTTCTGGTGCCTACCAGCATGATATGAAAAATCTTATAAGGCTTGACCGCCACCCCCCCCCCCCCATCCAGATCAGCTTTGTTAATGGTAGATCCTGTCTCATAAAGCAGATTAATATGTTACAGAGAGAGTAACACAAGCTGTGGACACCCTGTCCATACAAAAGTCCAAGACCTTTTATATCTTCACAAATCAAACAGTCCCATGAACACTAGAACAAGGACTCTAATCATGATTCAGCAAGTAAGAAATGATGGTAGAGAGAAAGATTTGTTACACAACACTTACACATTGTTTGGAACAAACTTCCTCTCCAAATTAAGCAAGCTGACACACTTTCTTCCTTCCAAAATGAGTTGGACAACTTTGATGGGTATGACTGGCTTGTTGTAGAAGGTGGTAATATCTGAGTGGAAGTACTAACAAGGCTTAAATGGCCCTAAGGCCCAGTTGTCTCATATTTTCTATGACTCTATCATCAGTGTGGATGCCAATTCTCTGTGGTTGTCATGTTGCCAGATGTGGATCTGTTCAAGCCTGTACAACTTCCACACTAGTGCTATACTGTGTTAGTGCTGTATTGCTGTAGGATACCCATTGAAACTCTGGGTCCTAATATCCATATGCAACTCTTGTAACAGTTTGAAGGAGAGATATATAAGCAAGGCCTCAGATGCACAAGATGAGGTTCCACTGTCTGAATGAATCAGGATGATACAGCAGTCCATGTCTGAAAAGGTGTACAAGATCTCCTTTGTAAGTAGTATCTTGTTCAGCAAGACCCTGCACACCTTCTGAGCAAGACCGTATCTGGGGAAGGAGCCTTATTTGTATGAAGATGTCCTGTACCACCAGTACATCAGAATGATCCATAATCATGTCACACAAGAAATATGTCACATATCACAGCCAGAAATATGTGAGATCATCTCACAAAATAGTAATGTCTTAATGATACGTAGCTAAACTGACAGTATTAACATTTAGCAAACAAACAAAATCACTTAAATCAAAAGGGCAATTTTCTTTAATAAGCTCTTTAGTCTATATTGATACAGATGCAGTTTCTTTGCACACCAGCCTGTTTAATTGCAAAGCTCATTGATGAATACCACTTTCACTTAATGCAGTGTTGTGTAAACACAGAAATCCCTGATATATCAGAGTAATCTGAAAATATTCTTCTTAACAATAATTTACAGCTCTTGTCTGTGTGCAAGGGACAAGGTTTATGCCATCAGAATCTCTGAGAATGTATATAGTCTTCATATAATGTGAAACCTGAGACAGTTTAACATTTGCCCATCTCCATTTTGTTAAATAAAAAGACTGTGTCTGCACATATACTCAAGCTGGCCTGTCAGCACACTACTTCTTACTGATATGTGATAACAGAATATTTTATTACGCTGTTTTAAGATAAAAATCTACTCTTTACTGCTGATTAATGAAAACTTGTAACCCACTGCATCTCATTACTTGTCATATTCCATGTGGTCGTAGTAAGAATGCAGCATTGTACCACAATGAATACAGAGAACCTGTGTTGCAACTGCAAAATAATATTGGGAACATTGAGATTTTCTAAGCTGCCTACCACAGACACAGAAACAGGATCAGAAAAATGAAAAACAACCAAAAAGCAAGGAAATAAAAAAATAATTTTATCATACAGTAAATTAAAACATCTCTGGAATTGTTCAGTACACTGTTCCTGCCTGCATTTTAATAATGCAACTGGCTGAAAATGTCAATGCAATGTAACAAAATTAAATATAGTCAATTATATTTCACGAGAAATTAATTTATATATTATATACATACATACATATGCGTAGATGCACACATACATCAGACAGAGAACTGTAGTTCTTGAACTTGTGCCATAATCAAAACTAAACATATTTAATACCATCCACATGCATTTGTGTCTTACCTCTTCTTGAATTATTTTAATTGTGTTGCAGATTTATTAGTGTATAGTAGGTTATTCAGCAATTCTGAAACATTATTAAGCAAAAAGTTCTTCTTAACTGAATTTTTAATATTTTACTCTATATTTGTTTGTCACATTTCTCGACCACTTCAGATATGTAAGTCTGAGTCAATCACCAGAAAATCACTTTGGCATTCACAATTCATCAAAACTACAATATAAAGTACACTAATGGCACCGACTGAAACTAAATATTTTTCCAAGGTGGTATGCATATATATATATATATATATATATATATATATATATATATATATACAAACTCCAGGATAAAACAAGTGTGAGGAAGGAAGAAATTTCAAATAAAGCACATGCACCAGTCTTGCCCAAATAATTTTGTTTCAGCCAGTTATGATCAAGCAAGTGGTTTCTAATCATCAAAAAAAAACATTCGATAACCATTCTGGGCCATATTAATCCTAAATAAGAAAGCACCTCATCATATTAGAATGCTTTACAAACCATCCATTATTAAAGCACAAATCCAAGGAAAAAAAGCAGTTACCAAATAATATGGAAATAATTTATTCTTCAGATAAATACGATGGCAGGTAAAAAACTAAATAAAATTCAAACACTGTATTGTAAGCGCTTTCGGGTGACTACCCTTCTTCAGACAGATGAAGATACAAACAAAAATCGTTTTAAACTATAATTAACCAATTAGTGTTCAGTACTGAACCCGCCTTTTCTTTAAGGTTGGCTTAATAGGAATGACTTCATTGAGACCAGGCTGTCTTATGTGCTGTCAATTCTATAATCCATTTAGCCTCTTCACATTCTGTTCTGTTAACAGTATCGCCCCCTCTGTTTCCTTGAGGTATGAGACTAATAACCTGAAATTTAAATGCATGTCCTGAAGCAGCTAGAATGTGTCTGTAAAGTGCATTATGTTCATTTTTGAGCCTAATAGCTGATAAATTATTCAAAATCCTAGTTTTTAGCATGCAGTTAGTTTTGCCTATGTAATAACTACTGCAGAACTGACATGTTAAATAAATAAAATTAAAGAAATATGCCCACTTGGCGTAGGCCCCTGTTTTCTAAGGCAGAGAATAACCTCATCATTGACGCATTAAGGCAACATCATGCAGTCCTGATGTCCAGGTGGTGGGCCAGTATGTCACAACATGTGGCCCTGTGGAATAAATTGGTCCAAAATGTCAATGCAACTGAGTGACAAAATTGGAGCTATGAGCAGCTGCAATACAGAGCCATGGACATGATTCATGCTGCAAGGAGGCATGCTGCTGAAGTGGCACATGATCATTGGGTCGTCAGTGGTGTGCCTGCAGCAGAAGAACCCCTCAACATTATAGAGGAATTCCTGCAAACATTGCCACACAAGAAAGCTCCCAGCACTCCATCAGCCAGTATATTCTGGATGTGGGTGGCCTTCTGCATCTCAGGAGGAGCTTCCAGGTAGGCTTTGTTAGATTATCAGTATAATACTGTTGCATTCATTCTGTAATAGTATATATAGTTTTAATGTGTGTCAGGCTGTTTTTTCTGGTGGGGGTATTTAAGATAGCTGCAGTTTTAAGGTCATTTAGAAGTTGTCAGCCACATTCTTGTTAACATTATAGTTACTGTAGCTATAGATTACTAAAAGTATTATCCCCTGTTATACTATTAAATGTGGTGCTGTTGCCATTACCTCTCCCTTTACTTTTTCATGACCATCATGAATCCACAGATTTAGGACTCCTGCAGTTGGTAAGCAGAATACATTTATGTCAGTAATGTAGAAATATTCCAACATATCTGCTAAAGTGTCGTCTCAGGCCTGCTGTATAGATTGCTGTACTGTCTGCATAACTGCCAACTGCACAGATATTTGCAGAATGTCCAGATGTGTGACTCATACCTCTGGCCCGTATTTAAGATCATAGTGATTAAGTTGCATACTACTGACAGGTCATTAAAGACTGGAGACATAACATAATGACAGAGATCTCACATGCAGACTATATACCCATCATAAATGGCATGGTGAAGTAATACCTGTTATTCTATCACCTTTCTAGGTTTGTAAGGCAATATGTCACAATGGTACCTATTCTTGGGCCTTTGCCCACACATTATTCATGGCTTTGTCCACACTCCTTGGTCTAAGTGGTTGAGGGGTATAAATGTCTGTAATAGTGAAAGCTGTGTAAATTGCTTTTGTGTCAGCCTAGGCCATCAACACCCCACAAAACACCCTGTGAAAGTGATGATAACTGTTCCACATCCCTGTCATTTATCTTTTGTATTCAGGGACACTAAAGCTATGTGTCTGATGTGCAGGGTGTCTATATTAATATGATATTATTGCCTCCATTTGTACTGTTCAACTGATAATTGTACCTGTCATTTACATTGTACGTAGGCATTCAGACAGTTGCTAGCATAATAGTTTATCTATTGCATAGTGAATACTTTTGTAAAAGCTGTGAAGTCAAACAATTACATGTGTCTCATTAATATATCTAAACATCTCATTAGGGATTGTTTAGTTCAAACATATGGGTGCACATCCAAAGTCAACTCATCAGATTCAGTGCTCAGGACTGTATGTCAGCATAGCCCTGTTCATAGCAATGAAGACAAATCTCATCAGAGTAGTAATACAGTATGATGTTCCTTTTTGCATGTATATTGCCATAGGTTCTGAAGTTCATAGGATGTGACTAGGGTATGGAACTTATGGTGTGTAGAAGCATAGCCGTTACATCACAATATAATATTCAAAGGCAGATATAATGCATGGCCAATGTTTGTCTAGCAAGGACCACCCATGTCCAGGAGAGACGCAGATAACGTTTTCACATCGTCATCCAGCCTGCCCTGCAACAGAGTAATGGAGGTGCTCTGTTCGACATGGATATGAAGCGTACTGCAGAGGAGTGACAACCTTTGAGAGATGTATCTGTCTCTACAGCATGTCCTATGTATGTCATAGTGTATGTTGAGATCCCTGGAACAGGTAACTGGTATCCCACATTACTTATGCATGTACAGCATTGTCATCCCATTTTTGGCCACAGATAGCCCTATATGGCATACATAATCCACTTCAAAGCTATCTATACACCCCCTACTGTAATGCCCAGCCTGGTAAGGTAAGACCACAAAATTTTCTCCTTTGAAGTAAAAATAAAACCTGGACCCCAACTAAACTGGGAATATTCAGGAACTATTCTTAGGCTAACCTCCTGCTATTAAGTGAGAACCTGGCAAAATTTCAATCCCCTATAAATCCTGAGAAGACTTATGCCTATTCAGAATTGCTCACAGAAACCCTGTACAGGCATGTTAATAGCTGCATAGAGGCAGCTGTACCCACCATGAAGAGTGCAGAACTAACTCAAAAAACAAGCCACTCTGGTGGAATCACAAAAATCAATTGGATGTATAGTGACATCTAGAAGTGTAATTTGAATTACTAGTTCTTTGTGCGAGTTATTTTTAAATAAATTCTTAAGCCATATTATTTATCCCTTTTTACACTACAAATGCATGCCACGTATTAATAAATTATGATTTCTTGGACTAAAAGGGAAGGTCAGCCAGCTTGTCCACCCTCAGTGGCCAGCTGCCAGCTGCCGCTACCTCATGTTCACAAACAATGAATTATTACTTAGCTCATTGCTTTCTTTATGTGAGAGTTGCAAGTACTTACCAGATTTGAGGCCTCCTTTTCACAAAAAAAAAAAAACTCAGCCTGTACACAGCACTCACCATTGCTTCATTTCACTCCAATACAGAGTAAACTGTCATATGCTGATGTCATTAAACCTCCAAGAGCTAGTGACTTTAGGGCTCAACATAAATCAAACACTGCAAAATGTATTAGCACATTTGCAGTAAAGTGTCACCAGGTAATTAACCACCACTAAATTAGTGCACTTAGACATCCTTCTTACATAAGTGTACTAGTGACAGGTGACCACATTGTCAAACACACTGACTCTGCCATCCTGAGGTGGAACAAAGAGATGGTGACAGTGAATTGCATTTCAGGATGCAGGATCTATGGCATATCAAGGGCCTTCAAGACTAAGTAAAACAACTATGATTATGATATGGTAGTGATATGAATGTGAATGACATGTGACATAGTAGTGACATGGTAGACTTCTCCCTGTATGTCAAAAATGCAGGTGCACTTTCGTCCCTCATACACATAGTGGGACTTCATCTGAACCTGTACTACGATAAATAGTGTTTTGCTTTTTAAGAGCTATGGACTTGCTGCTTTAATATTTTTTGGTTTTGGAGCTTATGGTGTGTTTTTACTGTGGCAACTAGTCTTCATTTTATTGGTTTCATCTTTCTGGTGCCTACCAGCATGATATGAAAAATCTTATAAGGCTTGACCGCCACCCCCCCCCCCCCATCCAGATCAGCTTTGTTAATGGTAGATCCTGTCTCATAAAGCAGATTAATATGTTACAGAGAGAGTAACACAAGCTGTGGACACCCTGTCCGTACAAAAGTCCAAGACCTCTTATATCTTCACAAATCAAACAGTCCCATGAACACTAGAACAAGGACTCTAACCATGATTCAGCAAGTAAGAAATGATGGTAGAGAGAAAGATTTGTTACACAACACTTACACATTGTTTGGAACAAACTTCCTCTCCAAATTAAGTAAGCTGACACACTTTCTTCCTTCCAAAATGAGTTGGACAACTTTGATGGGTATGACTGGCTTGTTGTAGAAGGTGGTAATATCTGAGTGGAAGTACTAACAAGGCTTAAATGGCCCTAAGGCCCAGTTGTCTCATATTTTCTATGACTCTATCATCAGTGTGGATGCCAATTCTCTGTGGTTGTCATGTTGCCAGATGTGGATCTGTTCAAGCCTGTACAACTTCCACACTAGTGCTATACTGTGTTCGTGCTGTATTGCTGTAGGATACCCATTGAAACTCTGGGTCCTAATATCCATATGCAACTCTTGTAACAGTTTGAAGGAGAGATATATAAGCAAGGCCTCAGATGCACAAGATGAGGTTCCACTGTCTGAATGAATCAGGATGATACAGCAGTCCATGTCTGAAAAGGTGTACAAGATCTCCTTTGTAAGTAGTATCTTGTTCAGCAAGACCCTGCACACCTTCTGAGCAAGTCCGTATCTGGGGAAGGAGCCTTATTTGTATGAAGATGTCCTGTACCACCAGTACATCAGAATGATCCGCAATCATGTCACACAAGAAATATGTCACATATCACAGCCAGAAATATGTGAGATCATCTCACAAAATAGTAATGTCTTAATGATACGTAGCTAAACTGACAGTATTAACATTTAGCAAACAAACAAAATCACTTAAATCAAAAGGGCAATTTTATTTAATAAGCTCTTTAGTCTATATTGATACAGATGCAGTTTCTTTGCACACCAGCCTGTTTAATTGCAAAGCTCATTGATGAATACCACTTTCACTTAATGCAGTGTTGTGTAAACACAGAAATCCCTGATATATCAGAGTAATCTGAAAATATTCTTCTTAACAATAATTTACAGCTCTTGTCTGTGTGCAAGGGACAAGGTTTATGCCATCAGAATCTCTGAGAATGTATATAGTCTTCATATAATGTGAAACCTGAGACAGTTTAACATTTGCCCATCTCCATTTTGTTAAATAAAAAGACTGTGTCTGCACATATACTCAAGCTGGCCTGTCAGCACATTACTTCTTACTGATATGTGATAACAGAATATTTTATCACACTGTTTTTAAGATAAAAATCTACTCTTTACTGCTGATTAATGAAAACTTGTAACCCACTGCATCTCATTAATTGTCATATTCCATGTGGTCGTAGTAAGAATGCAGCATTGTACCACAATGAATACAGAGAACCTGTGTTGCAACTGCAAAATAATATTGGGAACATTGAGATTTTCTAAGCTGCCTACCACAGACACAGAAACAGGATCAGAAAAAATGAAAAACGACCAAAAAGCAAGGAAATAAAAAAATAATTTTATCATACAGTAAATTAAAACATCTCTGGAAATGTTCAGTACACTGTTCCTGCTTGCATTTTAATAATGCAACTGGCTGAAAATGTCAATGCAATGTAACAAAAATTATAGTCAATTATATTTCATGAGAAATAAATGTATATATTATATACATACATACATATGCGTAGATGCACACATACATCAGACAGAGAACCGTAGTTCTTGAACTTGTGCCATAATCAAAACTAAACATATTTAATACCATCCACATGCATTTGTGTCTTACCTCTTCTTGAATTATTTTAATTGTGTTGCAGATTTATTAGTGTATAGTAGGTTATTCAGCAATTCTGAAACATTATTAAGCAAAGAGTTCTTCTTAACTGAATTTTTAATATTTTACTCTATATTTGTTTGTAACATTTCTCGACCACTTCAGATATGTAAGTCTGAGTCAATCACCAAAAAATCACTTTGGCATTTACAATTCATCAAAACTACAATATAAAGTACACTAATGGCACCGACTGAAACTAAATATTTTTCCAAGGTGGCATATATATATATATATATATATATATATATATATATATATATATATATATATATATATATATATATACAAACTCCAGGATAAAACAACTGTGAGGAAGGAAGAAATTTCAAATAAAGCACATGCACCAGTCTTGCCCAAATAATTTTTTTTCAGCCAGTTATGATCAAGCAAGTGGTTTCTAATCATCAAAAAAAACATTCGATAACCATTCTGGGCCATATTAATCCTAAATAAGAAAGCACCTCATCATGTTAGAATGTTTTACAAACCATCCATTATTAAAGCACAAATCCAAGGAAAAAAAGCAGTTACCAAATAATATGGAATAATGTATTCTTCAGTTAAATATGATGGCAGGTAAAAAACAAAATAAAATCCAAACACTGTATTGTAAGCGCTTTCGGATGACTACCTTTCTTCAGACAGATGAAGATACAAACAAAAAGCATTTTAAACTATAATTAACCAATTAGTGTTCAGTACTGAACCCGCCTTTTCTTTAAGGTTGGCTTAATAGGAATGACTTCATTGAGACCAGGCTGTCTTATGTGCTGTCAATTCTATAATCCATTTAGCCTCTTCACATTCTGTCCTGTTAACAGTATCGCCCCCTCTGTTTCCTTGAGGTATGAGACTAATAACCTGAAATTTAAATGCATGTCCTGAAGCAGCTAGAATGTGTCTGTAAAGTGCATTATGTTCATTTTTGAGCCTAATAGCTGATAAATTATTCAAAATCCTAGTTTTTAGCATGCAGTTGGTTTTGCCTATGTAATAACTACTGCAGAACTGACATGAGACTAGGCATATCATATTCATGGATCTACAATTTGCGTTCATTACAAAATTATAAATTCTACCTGTATGGGGATGGGTGAATGTAGTTGCAGAGCTGATATAACTACATGCCTTGCAAGAACCACATGGCCTTGTCCCTTGTCTCATAGTCATCTGTCTAGAAACTCTACCACACTCTCTATTAAACAAATCCTTAAGGTTCTTATTCCACCTGAACCCAAATGATGGTGTAGCCCCTGCAATAGTAAGTATTTTCCAATTATTTCTAATGATATCACAGACGCCATGTATATTGCTACTATAGGTGAGCATGAACCTGGGGCATCTACTTGATGAATTACCAACAGTGGAAAAACTCCTATCAGCTCCACCTGAATTAAACCATGGTCGCATTTACTTTCCCTATGAACCTTCTGTCTGGCT
This sequence comes from Protopterus annectens, assembly GCF_019279795.1. Taxonomy (NCBI): domain Eukaryota; kingdom Metazoa; phylum Chordata; order Ceratodontiformes; family Protopteridae; genus Protopterus; species Protopterus annectens. Next base: position 1,342,919,253 of record NC_056733.1, on the reverse strand, counting down.
GGAGTCTGCCCCACTTGCAGTTCATTATAACTCCTAGCCACAAAATGATCTTGTAACTCATGTATTTCTGTCTCAAAATCTTGCTCTTCAGTACATAACCTGGAAATCCTATCAAATTGACCCTTAATAATATTACTGAAGGTGAATTGAGGATGCATGCTGTCTTGTGCCAGCAAGCTATTTTTCCAGCACTGCTTTCTGAAAAGTGTCATATTAAAGCCCCTTGCATCTTGTATCAATCTGATGTCTAGAAAAATCTATCTCTGTAGTTGAGTGCTTCATAGCGAATTTCAAGAACGTGGTAGATGTACCCATATAGTTGGCGAAGTCAATCAGCTCTGCCTCATTCCCCCCCACAACAAAAAAATATAATTCACGAATCGTATGTAAAGATGTACCTTATCCTTCCACATATTCTGTTCCCCTAATACATATTGCTTTTCCCAGAATACTAGGACTAAGTTGGCATAGGTGTTTGCACAGGGGGTGGCCATGGCTACCCCCCGTGTCTGCCTATAATAACATCCTTCACATAAAAAACATTATATTCCAGGACCATCCTCAACAGCTCTGTCATCAATTTAAGCTTATCCTCCCCTATAATACTTGATTCCTTGAGCAACTGTGCTATGGCATCTATGCCATAGTTGTTACTGATCACAGTGAAAAGACTCTGTATATCAAGTGTATAACAAAACAATTTCTGTGTTAATAGTACAGCTTCATAGGGGTATCCACACGGCTTCTTCTAAAATCACACAATGCAGTTAAAAATGTGTGATGTAAAAGGTGTTTAACATAAGACAGAGAAAACCGTCTCACAATAAATACTTGCTTCCTGAACTAAACATTACATTTCTAAACAAAATATTGTACAATAGTATTGTCATGAAGACATGAAAACCCTTTTATGTCACCCTACTGGCATTGGTCATATATTTGCTTGCTTATGTTGACTAGGAAAGCCCTACTGGGCAGAGACCATTTTCAGTAGAGGCCTGTGGAGAAATCTCTAGTAAAATTATGTTTTATACAACTGAGATATAATACAGAAAAACAGGCAAGTTAACATAACATTCTGTATGTGCATTCTAAAATAACATGTGCATGGTAAACAATTTGCATTATATATAATAAAAAAAACACTGTGTGGGACTCACAGTTATGTGCAAAGTGGGCAGGTGTAAGGCGCAAAGGTTAACTATCATAACAGAAAAATGTGTCAGTGAGTAGGCTTTTGATGGTTATTACATTTTTAAGCCTATACATAAAATTAGGCTTGAGATAAAAGGATTGTTATCTGTTCTAATGTGGTGTTTGGTCTGATTTCTCTGTTGTCTAAACTTATCAAGGTATTTTTGTGTTTTGTTTTTGTTCCATGCTTTGTCATTCTGTAACATGAGCCTTTGATCTGTTTTAACAACAAAGGTCATGGGTTTGAATCCCTCTTTTAATGCTTAAAGTTAGGGTGAATGTTCAGTTCCAAAAGTGGGTGCATTTGTAAAACTTGATTGGGTTTACAGGTAGTGAGAAGGATTTCAAGCTGTCATGGCAATAATTTTATACTGGTAATAGGCAAGCATTACAAAGAAAAATATTTTCAACAGAACTGAAGGGGAAATGTGGAAAAACAGAGGGTAGTATAGCTCAGTGAGAGGATGTAAAGATTTGTATGAGAAACACAAAGGATCTTATAGCATTTTGAGTTGAGAGGATGAACAAGATTTTATATCAATAAGTAAGTTCTAAGCACAGCTTTAAATGGCAAGTAATCATGGTATTAAGTTTGTACAACCTGCAGAGTGGATAGTTTTACTGAAGAGCTTTACACATGTGGTAGGTGTCTGGATGTGGGTATGCAGGCTATCCTGCTAAGGAATATGAGCACAGCCAGATCTTTTAGTTTTGAAATGGATGGGTTTCTCTACCTGTTTTAACTGGGATTAAATGTTAGAGTTTTTAGATATAATGTGAGTACAGTTACTCTCCAGCTTTATTGTTTGATTTAGTAATACTTTGATAAAATTTGGTACTTGAGCATCAGTACCTAACATGACCATGATACTGCAGGGCATTTGTCAGGTGTATTAATTAGGCTGTAGGCAGTTACCATTTCTGCATTAGCTAGTAGGGTTTACTATCAATATGTCAAATGACAAGATCATTTCTTTCTGACATATTGAAAGTAAACCTTGAAATTCAAAAAAATAGAATGTCACAATGTTGAATCCGCTGATCGAATTCAGCAGATTTGGCATTGTTTTCGAACACATCATGTGATGCCTATATAGGAGCTCATGTAAAGTAAACTCCTATAACGAACACCTAATTTTTGCAGGGGTTCAAGTCCTCCTGCACCCCCACACCACCTGCTAACTATATATTCCAACTCCGAGATCGCACTACAGTGAGGAAAGGGATGAATTTCCCTAACTGCACTGTACTGTGATCTCAGTACAATTCTTAGAATTTATATTAGTGAATGTACACTGCATTCTCTAATACAAACTTTCAATCATTGAGATGTTCACCCATATGAAAAGTCAAACATCTGTACTTCGAAGTTTTCATATGGGTTCATCTCTCAGCTCAGAATTTTAATAGTAAACCAGCTAGTAGTTATGAAGTGTAAGCAAATTTAGTTCTTTTAGTTGCAAGCAGTAATGTGTTTTATGGGGAGCGTTGCTGGCAAATTTAAAAGTTTTGTTGTAGCATGTGCCCAGTTTTACTTTAAAGTTGACATTCATGTTTGTTAGAACTAGAGATGCAAAAAGGAAAAAGAGTAGCCGGTAAGTTGATGCAATGGTTGTCCTAGCAGTATCTCTGAGATGCTGTTTAATTTTGTATACTAAACCAAACGTTTGGTATGTTTTGTATGGCTTGTTGGATATGATGGTCAGATTTGAGGGATTATCTCTCTGAATGTTTTTGTATGAGCTGAAGTTTTGCATTTGTGCAGTCTGATGAGGTTATATTAAATGTCTTTTCCTCAATGAAGTGTATTATATTTTGTGGAGGGTTAGCGGCAACTGAACATTTGCAAGCCAAGATTTGATAGATACAAAAGTGTCTTGGGTGATTTGCTGAAGTTTACGTAAGGCAGGGGCTGAACAGATTAGGGTTGACTCATAAGCATACTGTACTTTGGTGTCAAGTTCATTGCAGCCATATGTTTAGTTGGGTGTACTTTCCTATAACAAAAATGTACTTTTCTGAAATGGGAAAGTACATCCCCACTTAAGCAAAGGTGCACTTTAATGAAAGTACAGTTTCGCTTAAGCTCACTAAACCGAACCTACCACACCACATTGGAGGACATTGAAAAACAGGCTATGTCCTCCACTGTGATGTGATAGTCATGGACCTTAGGGTTAGGGCATGGATCAAGTTAAGGGGATAGCCCTACTAACTATCCCTTTACACTAACCCCTGCCCTAACCCTAAGGTCCATGACTATTGTACCACAGTGGTGTACATAGCCCGATTTGGAATGTCTTCCACTGTGGTGCGATAGTCACGGACCTTAGGGTTAGGGCACAGGTCAAGGTAAGGGGATAGCCCTACTAACTATCCCCTTACCCTAACCCGTGCCCTAAACCTAAGGTCCATGACTATCGCACCACAGTGAAGGACATAGCCCGATTTCGAATGTCTTCCATTGTGGTGTGATAGTCACGGACCTTGGGGTTAGGGCATGGGTCAAGGTAAGTGGATAGCCCTACTAACTATCCCCTTGCCCTAACCTGTGCCCTAACCCTAAGGTCCATGACTGCTAGCTCGTTCAGTCTAGCGGGTTCACTAGAGTGCACTTTCGTCAAAGTGCACTTTCGTGTTAGTGTGGGTGTACTTTTAAAGTTCAAAGTAGTGAACTTTCATTCTTCAAAAGTACACCCGTTTAGTTAGGAAAATGCTAAATAGGACTGGGCCTAGTACTGATCCTTATGAAATACCAACAGTGAAAGGCCGGAAGGATAAGAAATGTTACTTCCATTTAACTACCTGCTCTGTCAGAGATATGTAACTATAGGTTCAGGAGAGAGGTGACTAGCTGAAGCCATTGGAAAAGAGATCATTGAGGAGGTTTTGTGGAGATATATTGATAAAAGCTTTGTAAAGTTCTAGAAAAAATGTGAAATTAGGTAACCCTCATTCCTATTATGGCTAATGATTTTAGTGAAGTTTAGGAGAGCAGTTATTTTAGTCTGGTTGGGTTGGAATCCATGTTGGGTTTTGGGGAGAAGGTTATTGTTGATGAGATATCTCACAAGTTAAATCTGCATATGTTTCTCAAGGATTTTATATAGCAGTGACAGAAATGCAATGGTTCTGTAATTAGCAAACTCTGTTGAACCTCCTTATTTCTGCAGAGGAATGATGAAAGAGAAAATCCAGATGGGTGGGAAAATAGCTTTCCGTGACAGACTATTTTATGAGGATGGAGATAGGGTAGCTTAGAGCAACTGCTTCATTTTTTTATATATTCTGCTACTAAATTGTCAGTGACTGTGTTGTCTCTACTTTAGACTAAGTAGATACATTTGATTGGTAGAGGTGGGGGAAAGGGTGAAAGTTTAGTGATGGGTATCAGTCATCTTGTGCTGTGGGGACATGGAAAGGGGGAGGAGGAGGAGGTGTTGTCTTTTCTTAAAGACAGAACTGTCCATATAAAATGTTGGTTGAATTGTGAAGCAATGGAATATGTGTTATTTGAGTTATTTGAGGATGTGATAGTTCGCCAGGCTGTAGTAGCTTCTTTAGTGATGACGAGAAATGTTTTGGATTGTTAAGAGTATTTGTGTTGGGGCCTGAGACAGAAGGATTGCTTGTCTGTACCAATCTTGTATTTGGTCTGTTTTTGAAATTGTCTGATATTATCAAAATTGCTTTGTATTTGGTTTTTGTGCCAGTCTTTCCATGCTTTGTCTCTCTGTAACATTTTTTGATCTGTTTTGACAACTGAGGTCGCAGGTTTGATTTGACTCTTTTAGTTCTTACAGGTCTCTTTTCATTTAGTTTATTCATGGAGGTTTTGTTGAAATGGGATACAACATCATCTAGAAACATGATTTTTAGAAAATTCCAGTTACAGTGAAATAGGGTTTAAATGAATGTTTGTCTTTTAAATTTGGAAGCATTACATAGCTGATTATATAAGTACCTGTTTTAATCGAAACTGTTACTTGCTTATTCCATATGTTGGAAAGTATTCAGTAATACTGTGAGGCAATGAAACATAGGAAGTTAACCTGTTTATTTTGTTTGTAAGAGTCCAGTCTAGTACAGACGTCCTGTTACTATTTGTATTGAGCCTAGTACTGGAATTAATTCTTTGGTTGAAACAACCTAAGTTTAATGTGTCAGTGGGGGTAGTGGAATTGGTGACGTTCTAGACAATATTGAGGTCTCCTAGTATGAAGATTTATTTTGTGAATATTTTGAGCTACCAGTAGACAACTTTTCTGCTCCTGTTAATGTTTTTCATGGTGTAATGCATAATGCTGTAATGTATATACCCTTTCTGTTGCTTATTTTTAGATGGGGTACAAGTAGTTTGACATTGTTGACTATGGGTATGTGTAATGGGGCAACGTGTTGCTTCAAGAGTGCTTTTATATATGATAACAATGCTGCCTCCTCATTTGTTTTTCTTGCCATTTCTGTGGTTGTTTTAATGTGGAAGTATGATTTCATTATCACATAGTTCCTGCTTTGGTGAAGTTTATGTGGCAAACACTATATCTAGAGAGTAAAATGCCAAGGATGCATGGATGCCTTGTATCTTGTTACAAATACTTTTTGGGTTCATATCAAGAATGAGTAAGCTGTGTCCTTTTTTTGAGTGGGATCATGGGATGGGGGTTTTGTACATTTATCATGGTTCTGCCATGTAGATATTGTTTTATGGGACCAATGATGGGGTGAATGTTTCCATTGAGTTTATGGATAGATATGGTGCACTGATAAACATAGTTTAAAGCCAAAGGAAGTACTCTGGCAGTGCAAGGTATTCCACATATTTAGACCATCAGCCACACAGACAAGGACTAAAGGTGGAGATGTCTTGATCCTCATTAGCTAAAAGTATACCTCAAGTTTGGTTAAACAGGATGAAACTCTGAAATTCATCCATGGGCAAATCACCATATCTGAGCACTTGACTTGGGTTAGGGAGGAACTCTGCTTCACATGGATGGGGAGCCTGTTCCATAGATGGGATCTTTGGGATACATACCTGTGTTTCCAGTATGTCCTATTTATATCACAGCAAGGTTTAAGTCTTCAGAATGGGTAATTCCTGGTGCTGTTTGTTTTGTGTACATGCAGGAGGTCCATCAGAGTGGGGTCTGTCAATGTTTTGTATGCCAGGCATAGATCTCCCCTCAAAAGCCTGTAGATGACAGAATACAGGGATAAGGCCTTGAGGTGGTCTGCATTTTAATTATGCCCTGTATTGTTTTACTGAGTAATCTCTGTGGACATTCCAATTCTTAGATAAGGCTGGTTAGGTACATACCAACGGGACATCGTACTCAATGACAAGTCTGATGAATGCCAAATACAGTGGAACAATGACTTCCTTGGACTTAAATGCCATACCTTTGTTTATAAGTTGCACAACATAGACTGATTTTCTCACTACTGTAGGCACGTGATGGTCAAAGGCTAGATTACTATCTATGAGTGTCCCTAAGTCCCTGACTACTGGGTCAAGACTAAGGGGTGTGATGTCAATATGATAGTTACCAGGGGTGGATGACTTCCCAAAGGATACTATTATACATTTCTTGGCATTTAGTTTTAGTCCGTAGCTCTGACATTAGTTGTTTGTGTCAGCCGCTCCTGGAGAACATTTGTGTCAGTGTGGGAATCAATGACAGCTCCTAATTTGCAACTATCTACAAATTTAGTCAGCCAGAGACTACTGACATTGGCCTTGACTTCAGAGAAGTAAATGCCAAAAAGGAGAAGTCGAAGGACTGATCCTTGAGGACTCCATCTGTGACCGTCCTCTTTGTAGAGGTGGACTCCCCAATTCTAACTTCCTGGGTCCTGTCTGTGTTTCAGTTTTCTATCCAGTGGGTGACATATGAGTTTGTGCCTAACCTCTTCAATTTGTCAACAATTCCTGAGTGGGGTATCATGTCAAATGCCTTGGCCAGGTCAAGGCAAGCAGTGTGAACCATTTTTCCCTCTTTCATTGCATTGGTTACCTTCTCAAAGTAGTCCACCAGGTTGAATAGGCATGATCTGCCCTTGATGAAACCAAACTGGGTTGAGTCCAGTGTGTGGAGGTTTACTATATCTCTATTGATAATTTCCGTGATAATTCTTTCCATGGCTTTACATATAAGACCACTGAGACTTAAGGGTCTGTAGTTGACAGGATCTGTAGATGGCCCACCTTTGTGCACAGGGTTGACTGATGCTGTTTTCCATTCTTGAGGCACAAAGCCTGTTTGGAGGCTACAGTTAAATAGTAATTCCAGAGGCCCTAATAGGTCATGTTTCATGCAATTTAGAAGGCATCTTGGGATACTGTCTGGGCCCATTGATGCAGTGTTCTTGGTCTTAGAGAGAGCATTAAGGGCTTTTTCCTTAGTGATAGTAGGGGAGTTATATTTGATGGTATTTTCTGAGGGGAGGTTGAGGAGGAGAGAAGAGTAAAGTTGGAGCTGAATTTATCAACCAGGAAGTTTGCTATATCTTCTGGCTCTGTATAGGTAGCTCCATTTACAATGAGCACTGCACACAACTGTGTATTGCCTTTGAGGTTGTGGACATAGCTAAATAATGCTTTGTGGTTGTCCTTGACCTGGGAGGCCAAACATACCCTCCAGTATGGCTTTGATAGACTTTATTTGTCCTCTGAGTTATTTGTTTAGTTTGATGTGAGTGCTTTTACCCTGCTGGGTGCTGCACCTCCTAATTTTTGCCATTGTTTTCTTCCTTCTGTTATACAGCCAACTGATTTTGTGATCCCATCAGGGTGGCTTGTTTTTTGAGTTACTTCTGTACTTCTTCCTGGTGGGTACAGCTGCCTCTATGCAGCTATTAACATACTTGTACAGGGTTTCTCTGAAGAGTTCTGCATAGGCAGCAGTGTTCTCAGGGTTTATGGGGCTTGACATTTTGCCAGATTATCATCCAATAGTAGGAACTTAGACTTAGAGTAGTTCCTGACTATTCCGGGGTTAGCTAGGGGTCCAGGTTTTACTTTTAATTCAAAGGAGACCATTTTGTGGTCTGCCCTTACCAGGGAAGACATTACATTAGGGGGTGTGCAACAACTCTCATATTATCATTAACTACCAGTTTGGCACAAAGATGGGCCTTCCCTTTTAGGTTACAGATGTAACTAAAGAAGGCCTTATGGTTGTCCTTAGCTGAGGAAGCAAATTTGGATTTGTACCTTGCTTTGAAGGACTTCACAAGAAGTCTTACTTACTTGTTTAAGCTGAGGAGGGAGTGTTTCCAGTTTAGAGCATGCTCCTTCTTACTCTTAGATAGCAATTTCTTCCTCTTATTGTAAAGCCTGTTAACGGCAGTTGTCCACAAAGCAGGTTTTCTCTTCCTTGAGAAGCTTGTTTTGGTCCTATCAGGTATATCCGAGTCAATGCAGTTATAAAAGGTGTTTATATAAAGCACTGGTGTAGAACTTGGCATAGTTGCCGGTTCCATCTTAAGGGGAGGTGCAGTGAAGCTATTTATACCATCTCATAAGAGGTTATTATCTACTTTGGAGAAGTTTTTTAGTTAAGTTGCTTCTAGGGAGGTGTGATAGTTCCTTTGAATGAGATTGATTTGTGGAGAGATCTCTTCAGGAAAGACCTCACAGTGTGGGGGGGGGAGCTACAGTGGTCCCTCATACTGGTAAGCACCAGATCCAAGATGTTGGCAGACACTGTGGTGTGCAACCAGCTGGTCCAGTGTATTGGAGTTAACTAAGTCAAGGAACTTTTGGGCAACTGAGGTTGAGCACAAGTAATTTATCCAGTCAATGGATGTGTAGTTAAAGTCACCCAAAACCATGATGTTCAGATGTATCTTGATAGACTCAAGTAGATCCAAGTAGGCAGAGCTGGTGTCCTGATTCATGGAGGGGGTCCTGTAGCTGGCAATGACTTGAAAAGGTGTCCTACAAAAAGTTAATTTCACTTGAACTATCTCCAGGTAATCATACTGTTTAAATAATCTGGAGGTGTATTTATCTTTAATGAATATTGATACACTGCCTCTTTTAATTTTCAAGCCTTCAGTTTGTCTCCTGAACATGTGGAAGGAGGTATAACCTGATACAGATGGGGTGCTCTCTACAGCCTTGAACCAGGTCTTCATGACTGCACAAATTCTGTGTCTTCCATGGTGGAGACTGCTTACAGTGACTGTAGTTTCATGTTAAGACTCTAATCATTTAGCAGCATAACCTTGAAGCTGTTTTTAGATGGAATTTGTATGTCAGGAATTTTTTCCTTGAGACAGAGTTTAAAAAAGGCAGTATGGGCTGTGGCAAGAACCTTAGCCAGTAGTCGAAATCCCAGGAGTGAGAGATGAAGACCATCTCTGGCAAAGCATTGCATTCTGTCGATCATGTCATCCCAGGCTGACACATACTGGATCCCCTTAGAATGACACTAGAAACTAAGCCAATTATTGAAGTCAATCATTTCTTGTTTGTGCTGAGGCATCATCCTAGGTGAAGATAAAATGCTGCTTAAGGATAGACACAGACCACCCTGAGACACATAGTCTGAGAGCTCAGTCATGTCTCTCTTTGTATAGTCCAGAGAGGTACATCTCAAGTTGTTCACACCAACATGGACTATGAAAGAGTCATAACAGTAACTGTTGTTGAGAGACTTGTGTGGATGTGTGATGTGGTAGATCCTGGCCCCTGACAGACAACTGACCATCGCCTTTTCCTTATCCAGCCTGGTGAGAGGGACATCTGTGTGTATCCCAATGGAATCGGCTATGACTAATATGTTTGGTTTTGTGTTTTGCCTTAAGGGGTTGACAGGTTAGACACTGGTGGGTGAGATATTATGTGCACTGTGTTTTGCAGAGGAAGTGTTATGTGTAGTGTGCTTGTGTTTCTGTTTGGGAGATCTCTGGTGTTAGGTATGTTTCTGGTGAGGACCTCCGCATATGTAGGTATGTGTGATGTGGATTTGGGTGGAGTAAGAAGTGAGGTGTGCATGCTGACCTCTCGCTCATTGTCATTTGTACTGACTGGTGTGTGTGAGAGAGCATGGATTCAAGGTTCTTAATATAGTTGCATCTCTCACATGTTGAGTTTGTGTGGACTATGAGTAGGAGGTTGTTGGTGAACATGAGGCAGTTGGTGAACATGAGGCAGTTGCTACACTGCCTCAGCATGCCCAGGTCAACCAAGTCAGCTGGAGAAACTGTGGGAAATTGTCTGTCCATAGTGTTAGGTAAATTGATATGGTCAGGAAAAGAGGTCACATTTAGAAAGGACTAGTGGGTGAGAGGTGTGTTGGTGCCTCTGAAGCTAGCCTTAGTGTTGCACCTGACAGTAGAGCAGGGCTGCGGCAAACCTATGGAGGACCACAAGCAAAGTGCTAAGGAAAAATTTAACAAGCAAAACATTTGCATCTATAACCACAATGGTAACCACTGCTACACGGCAGTGCACAATGGTGTACTACACTCAAACAAGTGCAAAAACAGGCTAGATAAAACATGAAATAGCCCTTTTAACTCAAAATAGCCATTAAGGAGGGTCTCTCTGAGCTCTTGTCCAATCTCACTTGATTAGATGGGACCCACAAAACACTCTCCTCTCACAGGATGCAGAAGGACCTTCACCAACAAAGATAGTTTGAATTTGATGCTCAGAAGTTACAAAACAGACCCAGAAACAGCAAACCTGGAACTGGGCTATGCTACAGCTTAACTAGTTCAATATACAGTAAAATGTGGCAAAAAACAGTTCAAACAATTCTAACAGACAGTTAGACAATGCAAATACAAATGAAAAGTGCAATATAAGACCAAAAACAGGCACTTATAGTTAGATGGAAGCAACAGATGCTTCAGCTCTTCTGGTATCTCAGCGAACAGCTGGTTTTAGTGCTCAAGTGATACCAAACAGTCTAGATTCAGCAAGTCTGAATCTGGCCTATGCTATAAAATGCAGAAGTTCTATAAATTCAAAGTACATAAAATCAGTCACAACAGCAAAAAACAGTTTAAATAAAGCAGCAATTCCCAGCTTAGAAGGGTGTAGGCCACATTCTCCTACCACAAGAGGTCTAGACAACAAACTTTCCTAATGTAAAATAACTGGTTTTGTAACCTAAGTGCTTAAGTCAGAACTAAGACACTTCAGAATAACAGATACAATAGACCTTCAACCAGCAATTTCCAGCTTAGAAGAGTGTAGGCTATCATCTCCTGCCACAAGAGTTTAGACCACAAATCTTCCCAGTGTAAAGTAACTGGTTTGGCATCCAAGTGCTTAAACCAGAATAAAGACACTTAGAATAATAGGCACAAAATGCCTTCACCAGCATTTCCCATCTTAGAAGGGTGTAGGCCACACCTCCTGTCACAAGAGTCTAGACCACAACCCTCCTAAAGTAAAATAACTGGTCTGGAGCCCAAGTGCTTAAACCAGAACTAAGACACTTTTAAAATAACAGACAAAATGAGCCTTCAACCAGCAATTCCCAGTTTAGAAGGGTATATGCTATCCTCTCCTGCTACAACAGTTTAGACTACAAATCTTCATAATGTAAAATAACTGATTTGGAACCCAATTGCTTAAACCAGAACAAAGTCACTTAGAACAACAGGCACAATAAGCCATCACCTAGCAATTCCAAGCCCAGAATGACAGAAGCTACCCTCTCCTCCAACAAATGTATAGACCACAAACCTTCTTAATGTAAAATAAATGGCTTGAAGGCCAAGTCCTTAAACCAAAACTAAGAGGCTTAGAATAACAATTACAGTTTTCTTATTGTGCCTGTGGCTATGAGATTTAGATTGCTTCTAAAAACATCTGGAAATGCAAAGCTGTTATAAGTATATATTTATTGCACTTGCTTTAACTGTTTCAGTAATATTTAATAATTATGGTAGAATTTATCATTGTTTTTCAGCCTGCAGTTGTTAAAGAAACCCCATCTGCTTGTTACCATACTGCTATTCAGTTGTTTTTTTAAAGTATTCTGCAAAAGCTGTTGTGATTTTGCCAAAGTATTTCTAAGTTTTGCAAAGTTTTTGTGTGTTGTGAACATTTATCAGGGTTACTGAACTTATTTCCAAGGATTCTTGATATTGCAGGAATCCTTACTTCCTGATCTCTGTATCCATTTTATTTAGGTGGGAATTACTGGTCAATAGCTTTTTGTGTTTTTATCTGATTGGCTTGATGGTTTAACTTTAGTGGTCTCTACTAACACTGAGAAAGAAAATTATATCTAGCTCATACAAACTCATTATGTCAATAAGGTACCGAGAAGAGATAATTTTCTCAAAATACTGGCGTGGCATAGATCCACTAATTTCTAATGACCAAATGATACAATCTATTCAAATGACAAATACATATATTCCCTTCAGAAAATTGAGCTACTCACAGTTCATGATACTAAATGATGCGTACCTTACCCTGACACTAATAAACAAATTTAAACCTGCTTCATCATCCTTATGTCCACTGCTGACCTACTTCATATATTCTGGAGCTGTAAATGCTCATACAAACTCTGTTGTTCACTTAAAGGCAGATTAAGCAAAATGGGATATGAGAAATCTACATTATCCTGGAATTTTTTCCTATTACATGTTCCCCCTGTGAAGTTAAAGAAACAAGAAAGAATATTAATTACACTATTCACACTTATAAAATATTATATTACACTGCAATGGAAAGACAGAGCTCAGCTGTCTTGGAATGGATTCAGACAAATAGCTATTAGATATGTAACAGCACACAGATTTTTAATGCATACTCAAAAACAAAACAAACATTTTGATGAATTTTGGAACTCGCTAATTTATTTATTTATTATTTATTTACATTTGCTGACCGGGAATGTCTGATTGGACACAGGTCCATTTTCAGCGGAGGCCCGGGGAGAAAAGCTCCGCAAATTAAAATATTACAGACATAGTTACCGATGAAGAATCCTAGCAATTAAAATATTACAAATATAGTTGCAGATGAAGAACATAGTGCATTCAGTAGATAACTAGCATCTGTTCTATCCATGAAGTCATAGCAGATATTAACAATTGTTACAATAAAAAGTTACTGCCATATAATAAGTAGATAGTCATGGAAGTATCAGAGCTTGCTGTAATCAAAGGTAGTTTGTGGGGTGGAAGAGAGGTAGAGGGTAGATGGAGTGGGAGAAGATAGAGAAGAGAGTTACAAGGGCATAGCCAGCATGTTGTAGGTGAGCTTTAAGTAAAGCTTTGAAGTGGGTGCATGGTGGTGGAGAGGTTATTGTGGGGGGTTTCCATAATTTGGCTATAGCACTGGAGAATAGTGCTTCTCCAGCAGTGTTATTGGCTCTAGCAACCTGTAATTGATTTTTGTTGCTGGATCATAATGGTCTGGTGGTGAGATAGGGATGCAGTAGATACTGGAGGGATGGGACCTTTATAGGATGGTTAACCAGTTTGTGGGTGAGTGCGAGTTGATACCATTGAAGGAGGTGAGGGAGTTCTATCCAGCCTAGTTCAGTAAGTGAGAGAAAGTGGTGACTGTGGTAGGATGAGCCAGTGGCGAATTTGGCGATTTTGTTGTAGCAGGTCTTGAGTTTATTTAGATCACATTGCCTTAGGTTGGTATATATTGGAAAGGCATAAAGTAGGGTGGAGATAAGGTGCGAATTTGCACCTGAAATCCTAGCTGCTTTGGTGAGGAGTTGCTTATTTCTGTATAAGACGCCTAGTTTTTGGTGGACTTTGTTTATGGTCATGGATATGTGAATGTCAAATTTGAGATTGTTATCTATTTCAACTCCTAGCAATTTGGTGTGATCTGTTGGGTGGATAGTGGGATTGTCTTTTGCTGTGATGTTAAAGTGAGAGTTGTTTTGAGTATGTTTGGTGTGTTCAAAGATGAGGAGTTTAGTTTTGTTTGGGTTGAGTATTAACTGGGCATCGGATAGCCAAGTTTCAACAGAGGAAAAGGCATCCTGTGTGACATTTTGCAGTTCGGGTAGAGACTGGGTTAAGCAGATGATGGTTGAGTCATCTGCATATTGTATGAGTGTGCCATGTTTAGTGGCAGAGGCTAGATTATTGGTGAAAATAGAGAAGAGTAGAGGTTCAAGGATGGATCCTTGGGGAACACCAATAGAGACAGGTAGTTGGGGAGATATGTCATTTTGCCATACAACAGATTGCTGGCGTTCAGACAGGTAACTTTGAAACCAGTTAGTGACTGATTGAGAATAGGATAGGTTATTGAGTACAGAGATGAGCTGTTTGTGTGGGACCATGTCAAATGCTTTAGATAGGTCTAGGAAAGTAGCAGAGGAGAGATGGCCATTGTTTTATGGTGAAGGATAGTGTTAGTAAAAGAGAGTAAGGCAGTGGTGGTGCTATGGTTAGGTCGGAAACCATGTTGAGTATTAGAAAGGAGGTTGTTAGTAAGGAGGTAGTCTAAGATTTGAGAGTGAATGCATCTCTCTAGTATTTTGGAGAGTGGAGATAGAACTGCTATGGGGTGGTAGTTGGTTAGTTCTGTGGAGGGGCCACCTTTGTGAAGGGGAATGATGTGTGATATTTTCCATAGTGTAGGGGCATAGCATTCTGACAGAGATCAGTTAATCAAGATGGATACTGGGTAGGCTAGGGTGTCAGCTGCAATTTGTAGAATTCACTTGGGAGGTTGTCTACTGCTAATTTTGTGGGTTTAAGTTTAGTTAAGAGTTTTCTTATGTTGGAGGTAGGAATGGGAGAAAGGAGAAAAGTGTGGGGAAATTACTGGGTGAAGATGTGGGGTGTAGGGGGGGGGGGTTGTGCTGTCTAGCTAGTGATAGTATGGTTTGTGTGAAGTGTGTGTTGAATGAGGTAGCAATATTTTCTGAGGAGTGAATTTTTCTGTGGGTGATCTGGAATATATCCAAAACTGAATAATATAAAACCTGTTAAATTCCAGTATCTCCACACTTGTTGTCATGGCAATTCATGATACTCTTTGGGATTATTACACTGCATTCTTGTACTTCAGTGTCATCTGTAGGGGTGACAGACTTTAATTCCAGATTAACAGTTCTTAATTTTACTGGATATTATTGAAAAGAGGTTGACCAGGTTTCAAAGCTGTCCTTGAGTCTTCTTAAACCTTCTTAGGAATATAAAATATCAGAGTAAGATGCTAGAATAGTTGGGTACACCATGGTTTCCTGTTATTTGTAGAGCTACAACTCCGTGTAGTTGGATCCACCTGAAGTTGGTACAGAACACAATGGATTAGTAGCTTAAATACTTATGTTTCTCAATACCAGAATATTATGCTGCATCTTTTTAGTCTGCCCAGGATTTCAGTTAGATCCTGAATCAGCTACAAGACTAGTAATAGTTCACCTGGTTTCACTAATTTGTGTCTTCCCCCATCTTCAAGAACTACTGGCCTGGAACTGACCCTCTTGCACCCTGTTCTGTGCAACTGCTGTGCTTTTGACAGTTCTCTTGGATTCATCTAGCAGCTTCTCCTTTTCTACTCAGGACCTGCATCTTTAGATCCTACTACTGTAGTGGCCAATGGAGTCCCTGAAACCAAGGCTCTATATTAAATCAGCGAACGCTTAAAATAGTGAACGCTGGTTTACTGACCCTCTAAAAGCGAAAGCTGACAATCCCGAAGACACAGAACAGAGATTTTTTTTTTCCCCAGGGAAAAAAAAAATCGCTGTGCCGTTTTTGGGCCTTTGCCATTTCCTCCACTGTGGTGCGATCTCTGAGTTGGTATATATAAGTAGGGGGTGTGTGGGGGCACAGCCCTCCCACATCAGGGGGTGTGGGGGTGAAGCCCCCCAATTTATTTTGTGTTTTAAACTTCTTTTTTCTTTTTGTGGAACAGCGATTTTTTTCTCTGGGGAAAAAAATCACTAAATTGTGTCTTTGAGATTGCTAGCTTTCACTTTTAAAGGGTTGATAAATTAGCTTTCGCTACTTTAAGTGTTCACTGATTTAATATAGACCCTAAAACCAAGCAGCTTAAAGAGGTTTCTGATAGCATATCTTTATGACGTTATAGCTTTTAACACCTGATCCACAGTAATATCATACTATTGGCTCATAGTTTGTTAATTTACTATCTTAACCTGGTTTTGATATGTTTACTATAATGTGTTATCGCAAATTAGTGTTTATTTCTAAGTCTTCTTACTTACTGTAATGTAATTCTTTGTAGGGGTTGTAATTAACATTCCATGTTATTGCTACTCTTACTGCTGTTTTAGAATTTATTATACTAATGAATACTGAGTAGAAGATAAAATCTTAATGTTAAGTTGTAAGACTAACATCATATTACATCTGCAAAACAAGCAGCACCAAATTACCCATTCTAAAGACTTAAACCTTGCCTGTGATATAAATAGGACATACCGGAGAGAAACATATGCATCCTAGAGACTACCCCTTCTCTGGAACAGGCTTCCCATCCACATGAAGGAGAGTTCCTCCTTAGCCCAATTCAAGTGTAACTTGGACAATTCAATGAGGAACAGGAAATCCATCCCTGGTTTGGCACCTCTATCTCACCAGTGTCTCTAATGGACACAGGTAGCCTGTAAATGGTTCATCTCCAAGGACCCTGCTTGTAAATGTTTCACCTCCCAAGCCCCCCACTTACACTTATCAAGGATACCAAAACTTGTCATAGATTTAGGATGCATGGCTAGGGTTAAAAAGGCCCTTGTGGTTGTTAGCCTGGTAAGCCTCTATGAACCTATATCTATGCGTGTATAAGAATAAATACTCTACTTGTGCGGAAATTAAAAAAAATGCACATTTCTTTGATTGTATTTATCATGCATTTCCTGCAACTCTGTTTCCTTGTTCAGTTTATTACAAATATTCTAAAGTAATATTATTGCAAAATTGGCTGTAGTGTGAGGATTTGAATCCATGTAATATAAAGCATTACTTAGGTGCACCAGTAATATCTGTATTTTCAAAAGGTTTTCCTTTGTATCTTTGCCACTGGCCCAGACTAAGACTAAAAAGTGTCCATTTTATATCAGTTCTACAATTAAAAAATGTTACACAAAACAAAATTATCTAAACTATTCATCTGCCTCTTGAGGTGGCTGACACTTTAGCTGCTGTGTAGTGTGGAGCTGGCCATACTTGACAAACCTTTGATGAAGCAACTGCAAAGGTCATAAACATACATGGTAGAGACACCAGTATCTGCAGCAATCAAAAGTTTGTAATATTTCCTGGCTGCACTCATTGCCTGAAGACCTAACTTCTGATATAATCTGCTGTAGTTCTTTCTAACAGGAAATATTGTAAGAAGTTTCTTTATACATTCCATTTTAAATGATAGGAGTGTGTGCAAGGCAGTGTGTGTCCATGTGTGTGTGTGTGTGTGTGTGTGTGTGTGTGTGTGTGTGTGTGTGTGTGTGTGTGTGTGTGTGTGTGCCTATATGTGTGTCTGAATAGAGAATGAGAAAACCCATTTGGCAGAGACTTTTTGACTGTAATGGGCTTCCAACAAGTTTTTTACATGGTGGCAGAGCCCACCAAGAGTCCCATGCATTTGACAGTTACATCTGCACCTTCTAATTAATATAACTGCTTTCAAAGTTTCCAAACCTCTGGGGTTAGTTATCTTGTCAGAACCCATCTGCACTGCCAGTTTCAACAAAACTAGTTTGAAAGAATTCTTCTGCAGTTAGATAAATGAATACCAGGCTAAGGAGGTTTCATTTCTTGATTCTTGTTTTGCAGTACAGGAAATGAAATGTTTAACTTCACACATCTGTCATAGCATCTGTCTCACAATCTCCTCAAAAACACACAAAAAATATCAGTCATTTAAATGACTGCCACTGTAATAAAACCCCTTCAGTAAACATGGCTTTTGTTACAGTAAAAATGTTATAAACATGTATTTTGCTTCCTTTTCCTTACTACATGTAATCATAGCTGGCCTTAGGCATGGGCCAACTAGGCGGCTGCCTAGGGCGCTCCTCTAACAGGGGCACTTTTCCAGTAATTATGTTCTTTATTTTTTGTAGTAAAAAATGGTTTATTTAAAATATGGTGAATTAAAACAAACTGTGAGAATAAGGAAGAAAAAATTAATATGGATGGTATAAGTAGACCAGGATGGGGGCATTGGGTGGTGTGTGTGTGTGTGGGGGGCACTGTGGAGCCCTTTTGCCTAGGGCACCGGTTGACTAAAGGCTGGCCCTGCATGGAATATATATAAATATATAAATATAAATGTAAATATGAAAGGGGCCTTTGTGTCCAGTCAGACTTCCCTTTCCAACAAATGTAAGATAAATAAATAAATGAATAAGTAATAAAGATATCCTCTGAACATTTGCATATCATATTTACAAAGTGGAGTACTTTTCTTTGGAGTAGAGTGTTCTATTTCTGTAGAACATTGATAGGAACTATAAGAACTACAGCAGAATTATTAGATTGTTTGGCACATTTGACCTATGAAGAAATAAAATACAATATGAAGGCTTCTGCATTAGGACAATAAAATTTCTACATTTATAAATAAGGTGGAAGTTTAAGTTTATGCTGTAACTGTTATCAGCTACTAAGGTGTAAAACCAATCAAGCAATTTTAGCTACAAAAACATCACTTGCTTAGGATATGGACAAAAGAAGAAGGACATATAATAACAGCTGATTATGGGGCAGCATTACAGGAAAAAGCTGTATGCCATGGAGAAATTGTAGTTAAGCTCGTGTCTTGGTCAAAGATGGCTCAGGAAAATGCATATGAAGGTCTATAACTTTCAATTGTGGCGGAAAGGAGGGGAGGTTTGAAAAAAAATGCAGAAATACATCACAAAATAAATCTACACATGTTGGACAAAAGAGAGAAGAAGAAAATAAATGAGGGTAAGCTGGTTCACACAGCCTATCTAGATCTCGCCAAGGCTTTTGACACCATCCCCCACTCTGGAATTATGGATAAACTCACTAAACTAGGTATAAATCCCTATGTCACAAGATGGGCTGCCAACTTGGCTCACTGACAAAACCCACATTGTGAAAGTAGCAGACTCTAAATCCAACTTCAGACCAGTGACAAGTGGAGTACCACAGGGTTCAGTCTTGGGTCCTCTCTTGTTTGGTATCTACTTCTCTGAAGTACAGGCTAACACAGAAGGTCTTTGGCTGACAAAGTTCGCAGATGGCTGTAAACTAGGAGCCATAATCAAAACTCCTAATGATGTGGACATCCTACAAAAGGGCCTCACTGAGACAGATGCCTGGTATCAAAGCCATGGCCTCAAGCTCAATGCCAAAATGTGCATTGTTATCCCTTTTGGTAAAAACTCTGTAACCATGAACTACCACATAGGTGGTAGTCTACTTAACACCGAAAGTGTGATAAGAGACTTTGGGACACAGGTGGACAGTAGTCTCTCCTTTGATAATCACATCGCCACAGTAGTCAGGAAATACTTCTATGTGGCACACCTCATTACAAAAGGTTTCATATCCAGGAAAAAAGAGGTCATTGTTCCCCTCTACTCATCACTCATTAGACCCATTATAGAGTACAACGCCTCTTTTGGTATGTACCTCACAAGTCATCTACAACAACTGGAAAGGCCACAGAAATACCGCACAAAGAGGATTACTGGCCTCAAACAGATGCCCTACACAGACCATCTCAAAAAACTCCAGCTTTACTCTGTTACATATCGCCTACTCAGAAGTGATCTCTGCCTAACATACAAAGCTATGTCAAACATAGAGCTGCTGGACATGCTCTACTTAAAGAAATCCCAGTCCCTCTGAGCTACACGCTCTAGGGACCTAAACCTTGTCACCACAATAAACAGAACATGCTGGAGGGAGAGATTCCTGTCCCAGAGACTTCCCATACTCTGGAACAAACTACCTATCTATATCAAACAAAGCTCCTCATTAGCACTCTTCAAGAAAAATCTTGATGATTGGATGGGAGATAGGAAATTCACCGCAGGGATCACTTCTGTGGCTCTGCTTGACAGGGGCACAGGAAAATTATTTTCTTGAGTGGCAAAAGCCAGGGTTTTGTTTGGCTAGGCTTATATAAGCCCTAGGGCCGATAGCCTAGTACCTACCTATGAATCTATGAACCTATAAAGCAGCAGGAGTCATGAATTCTTTGCTGTTGAGTGTCAGAAAATGGAATAAATGAAGACACAGCTAAAGAAAAGGCAGGCTGATACAGTGGGACTGAGATATTAGACCTAGGAGAAGAAATGGTGGAATGTGGTTATTCTAGAATACATCTGATATATGAAAGCTAGGTTAGTTAGCATTGGAAAGACTAGCACTCTATGTAAAGGAAAGAAATCTGCATGAGGTATTTGAGTACAGTACAGAGAAAGCAATAAAGGTAGATGAGAGAAAAAGAGAAAAATAAATATGGATGGGCAAGGTAAGTGTACGAATGGGTAGTGACGGACTTTAGGGTTAGGGCGCGGGTCAGGTAAGTGTGCAATAGTGACGGACTTTAGGGTTAGGGTGCAGGTCAGGTAAGTGTGTGGTAGTGACGGACTTTAGGGTTAGGGCTGGGTTAAGCAATTCTATAAGGGTCAGTAATTAAATACTGACATATCATACTATCTCAGCTAGGGTCTATATCACGAAATCGAATTTCCAAAATGTCGAACACCATAAGTTAGAATTTGGAAGATCGAATTCGGATAACATTGACACTACAAAACAGCAATTTTTTTCCCAGGGAAAAAATTTGCTGTTCTGAAAAACACACACATAACACAATCACACCAAACACCTTCAAAACCTACACTAAACCTAACATACACCATTATCTGTGCACTAACCTTAACCCAGCCCTAACCCTTGACCCGGTCCAAAAATGCCGAAGCCATAGAAACAGCCAACTGAATTCTTTCTGTGGGAAAGAATTTGGGTTTCCACGGCTTCGACATTCTCAACATTTAACTTACCAGGTTCGGCCTTCCAGTATTCGGTGTTCACAACATTTGATTTCGTGATATAGACCCCCCAGCTAAATGTAAACCCATGTATAACTTGTTTCATAGCAAATTAGTTGTGTCATATGCCTGTCTGTCACCTGGCACCCACTTTGACATCATACAAAGTAAACGATGGTTAGTCCTGAAACACTACAGGAAGTTAAGGATGAGTGGCACTACCTCTTCTATAAAACCTGTCACTAGTAGGGTACCCCAGGGTTCAGTCCTTGAGACTCCTCTTTGGAATTTATTTCTTGGAGGTCAAAGCTAATGTTAAGGGATTGTGGCTGACTAAATCTGCAGATGATTGCAAACTTGGTGCAGTCATAAACTCCACAGAAAATACCAAGATCCTCCAAGAGGGCCTTTCTCAAACAATTAGCTGGAATCAAAACCATTGTCTAAACTAAATGCCAAAAAATGTATAATCATATGCTCTGGCAAGCGTGACTCTTCCTGTGATTATTGCATTGACAACACACTCCTGAAAACTGATGCCGAAGTTAGGGATCTAGGAACTTAGGATGACAATGAACTGCACTTTGATCACCAGGTATTCACTGTTGTAAGGAAATCTTTTTTCATTGCACAGCTAATATCTAAAGCTATTTTGTCCAGATCCAGGTATATAATTGGTGCACTGTACACAATAGTCATTAAGCCAGTTTTAACATATTAATGGCAGAAGGACTTATACTGAAAGGTATAATAGTCTAGCAAGAGTGTTGCACTGGAAATTGTGCAAACATTATGGTGTTGAAGTAGCTGAAAAACACTGGAAACGTGCTACAAAGCATTATAGAAAATGATGAAGTCTGCATCACATGGGATCATCCATTACCAACAGTTCAAAAGATAGATGCTATAAAACTGGATATAGTGGTCCAAGAAAAGAAGACAAAAATAGCATTAATCATTGAAATGACCACACCCAGTTTCTACAGTGTCGCGTGTACAGAGAGACACAAATTTATAAAATATCAGGATTTGTAAGCAGAAATGAGAGGGATGTGGAAAAAAAGATACCCAGATAGTCCCAATAGTAGTAGGATGAACGAGTTTTATAAAGAACAGTCTACAATTATATTTAGATATGTTACCAATACATATAACTCCGTATAAATTGCAGAAGGAGTTATTACTGGGCACATTGCAGGTGCTTTGAAGAGCACTTTTGGCTGACATCAAAGAGTGAAACAATACTAATTTCTTGAACTTTAATCATACTTTGACGTAGGAATGGGGTTCATTCCTATCATGGTATTAGCAACCCAAAAGATTTGGAGAAATTAAAAAAGCAAAGTCCTTTTCTTACTTCATCCAAATGCAATTTGGACAAATAGATGGGTTTGTCTCTCCCTTATGGACAGGGGGAGCATGTAAATGCCCCAAAATATCATTGCTTGGCCCATCGCTGGGTTATTTGTATGCAAAATATGTGTGGTAAAAACTACAATAGGAACATAAGTCTAAGCTTGTTAAGATCTTATAGCTTAGTGAGTATCTATGAACTTGTACCCAGATCAAAGTACAGAGTTGCATTTAAGCAGATTACAGAAATGTATAGACAGTTATAGAAAATGTCCCTCCCATTCTACTGACACATTTCCATTGCCAGTGCAACAGACCACTTACTCCCAGGTGACAATTGTAGGACAGGAATTAGCCAACACAGCATCCCTGGGTTCACTCCAGGCATATTGCCCCCCCAAGGCATGGATATTGCTAGATCAAGTGAACATGAGAACAGCAGTTGGGGATGGTATGCCCCCCCCCCCACACCAGGCATGGATATTGCTAGATCCAGTGAACATGAGAACAGCAGTTGGGGATGGTATGTTGGTGATCAGCAATGGCTTGGTCCCTTACCCATATCTAGCTAAGTGTCTTCATGGCTGTTATATGTTAGATATGGAATACAGTCATACATACAGAGGCTGATGCCACCAAAGCTATTGTAGAGCTGTCCACTGTAATGTGCAGTGTTAAGATACAAAATAACTTTGGCAACACAGTTCAAGAACTCCTGTATTGTTAAAGAACACCCATATGTGGGATACAAAGTGATCAAGGTATTATCTACCAGAACAAAGAAACAGCAGTCATTTTATACTGTGAACGCTTAGGAGAAAAGGGGGGGTAACATTATGTCATGAATTATGTCTGCCCTTTTTGTTTTTGGTCACTAAAATTGTTCCAAATGCTGCACCTACTTCTGTCTCTATTGCTGTTACTGGAAACAAAGGAATGCCCCCATCATGTGCCATTGGTATATATATGCACAAAACCCACAGGTACTGATTCATTGCCTTGGCATAAGTATACAATGCATCAGAGAAAGTATTAAACTTGGATGCCAATTTGATTATCTGTGCTCAGTGTTAACCAAATGTTTATTTTTGCTGAACAATATTCAGTACTTACAATTCTGATGGTTTCTGATGAAAGAAGGAATGAAATAGAGGGATTATTGAATACCAATACAGCTGTTTCAATGATAAGTCCATATTACTATCAAGCAGGATGGCGTTGGAACAGGAAGACAAAAATCATGGCAAAAATTAGGAGGTGCAGCACCCAGCAGGATAAAAGCACACTCATTAAACTAAACAAAGAACTCAGAGGACAAATAAAGTCTACCAAAGCCATATTTGAGGTAAGTTTGGCTCCCAGGCCAAAGACAACCACAAAGCATTCTTTAGCTATATCCACAACCTTAAAGGCAATACACAGTTGTGTGCAGAGCTCATAGGTTCATAGGTTCATAGGTTCATACCAGGCTATCTGCCCTAGGGCATTTATAAGCCTAGCCAGAGTGTGTGTGGCTTTCACCACCCCATAGGATGAGACTACTATACCCATTAGTTTGCTGTGCCTCTGTCCAGCAGTGACACAGAGATGATTCCCGGGGTAAACCTACGATCTCCCATCCACTCGTCAAGATTTCTCTTGAACAGAGTCAGTGAGGGGCTCTGCCTCACATGGACTGGGATTCTGTTCCATAGTGTAGGGAGTCTCTGGGTGATGAATCTGTCCCTCCAGCACATCCTATTTATATCCGTGTTGAGGTTTAAGTCTCTTGCTCTCGTGGCTCTGGTGGATTTGGATTTTTTGAGGTGGAGCATGTCCATTAATTCCGGGTTGGACATGGCCTTGTATGTCAGGCACAGATCACCTCTGAGCAGATGGTATGCAACTGAATAGAGCTGGAGTTTCTTCAGTCGGGCAGCGTATGACATATGTTTGAGCCCCTTTATCCTTTTGGTGAGGAACTTTTGGGGTCTTTCCAACTGCTGCAGATGTCGGGTAAGGTACATTCCAAATGGGGCGTTGTACTCAATCATTGGTCTGATAAGTGAAGAGTACAGGGGTACAATGACCTCTCCTGATCTGGATGTGAATCTCTTCATGATCAGGTGGGCAATGTAGAAGGTCTTCCTAACCACTTTGGCAATGTGAGTGTCAAAAGAGAGGTTACTGTCAACTTGGGTCCCCAGGTCCCTGATAACTTCTTCCGTGTTTAATGGATTACCACCTATGTGGTAATTAGGGGTTACCTTGTTTTTCCCAAAGGGTATGACTATACATTTTTTGGCATTTAGCTTAAGGCCATGGCTCTGGCACCAGTTATCCATTTCTATGAGACCTCTCTGGAGGATGTCTGTGTCTGATGGAGTGTCAATTATGGTGCCCAGTTTGCAGTCATCTGCACATTTTGTCAGCCACAATCCCCCTATGTTTGCCTGCACTTCAGAAAAATAAATGCCGAACAAGAGGGGGCCCAGGACTGAGCCCTGTGGGACACCGCTCATGACCGGCTTAGAGTCTGACATGGCACCAGCAACTCTAACCCTGTGGGTTCTGTCCTTGAGCCAGTTTGCAACCCATCTTGTGACATATGGGTTTACATCTAAGCTGGTGAGCTTTTCTATGATGCCCGAGTGGGGTATTGTGTCGAACGCTTTTGCTAGGTCAAGGTAGGCTGTGTGAACTGCCTTACCCTCATCAATGGCCTTAGTGACTGTTTTGAAAAAGTCGACCAAGTTCAAGAGGCAGGATCTGCCCTTGACAAAGTCAAATTGGGTAGGATCCAGTGTCTGTAGGTCCCCAATGTCTTTATTTATGAGTTCCATTATGATCCTCTCCATAGCTTTGCAGACAAGGCTCATCAAGCTTACGGGGCGGTAATTTCCAGGGTCCGTAGAAGCACCGCCTTTGTGGAGTGGGACCACAGTTGCCGTACGCCATTCTTTGGGTACGTATCCTGTAGTAAGGCTAAGATTAAACAGCAGCCTTATGTGTGGGTTTAGTTCCTCATTGAGTTTGTGTAGCACACAGCCGGGGACACCGTCCGGTCCCATTGATGCTGTGTTTTATGCTTTAGAGAGAGCAGCTCTCACCTGGGCATCTGAGATGTTTGGGAGGCTAGACTCTGGTGGGATAGATATTTCTCCTTTGGGGGGGGGGGGAGAAATTTGCACTGAACCTGTCTGCCAGTATGTTGGCAATGTCTGTGGGTTCAGTGATTTTTGTATCATTTTGGACTAATTCTGAGCATATCTGGGAGTTTCCACCCAGGTTTCTAACATAGCTAAAGAAGGCCTTATGATTGTCTTTTGTGTCATTAGCGATTTTTCTCTCAAAGTTGGCCTTGGATGATTTTATGAGTGATCGTAGTTTTTGCTAGTAGTGATCAGAGATGCCTTCCCTTTTAGGGATTTTGCTCTGTCATGTAGTAGCTTTCTCCTCTTGTTGTAGAGTTTGTTTATGGCTGGGGTCCACCAGACCGGCGCCTGCCTTTGGTGGAAAGGGTCTTGATTTTATTAGGGATTGCTTGATCCATACATTCCTGGAGGTGCTCATAGAAGGCATTTGTAAGGGTTTCAGCAGCGTGGGTTGTGGTTTCCACTGGCTCGCGGGCCTTGAAGGATACCACTCCAGTCTTAAGAAGTGTGAAGTTTGCTTTTGAGAAGTTCTTCACTGTGGTCTTTTTTGCTGGGGTTGGGGGCGGGATGTGGATCTCCAGTGAGATTAATTTATGGTCTGATCTCACCAATGAGGGATATACTTCCGGTGTGGAGCATTTTGTCCCCATATTTGTGATGATCAGGTCTAGTATATTTTCTCCTCTTGTGGGAATGGTGACTAGTTGTTCCATAGCATTTGAGTTTATGAACTCCAGGAACCTTTGGGCTAGGGTGTTGGGGCTTGAGTAATGTTCCCAGTCTATGTTTGGGTAGTTGAAGTCACCCAATATGATGGTGTTTGGAGAGACATTCATACTCTCCAGTGTCTTCAGGAAGGCTGTGTGGGTTTCCTGAGTTTGAGAGGGTGGTCTGTAGCATGCTACAAACTGTAGTGCAGTTTTACCTATGGTTAATTGCACCATTGTAAATTAAACCACCTATACAGAGCCAAATGATATAGCAAACCTCCTGGCTGATAAATTCAGCTCCAGCTTTACTCCTCTCTCCTCCTCAACCTTATCTCAGGAAATTTCATCAAATGTAACTCCCCCTGCTATCACTAGGGAACAGGTCCTTAATGGTCTCTATAAGACTAAGAATACTGCATCAATGGGCCCATACAGTATCCCAGGATGCCTTCTAGATTGCATAAAATATGACTTATCAGGACCTCCAGAATTACAATTTAACTGTAGCCTCCAAACAGACTTCATGGTTCATGAAAGGAGAAAGGCAACATTCATCCCTCTGCACAAAGGTGGGCCATCTGGAAATTACAGACCCATAAGCCACACAAGTCTTATATGTAAAGCCACGGAAAGAATTATCATGGAGATGATCAACAGAGATATAGTAAACCTCCAGACACTGGATCCAACCCAATTTGGTTTCGTCAAGGGCAGATCATGCCTACTCAACCTAGTGGACTTCTTTGAGAAGGTCACCTAAGCAATGGATGAGGGCAAAATCATTTACACTGCCTACCTTGACCTGGCCAAGGCATTTGATGTAATACCCCACTCAGACATTGTTGATAAACTCAAGAGGTTAGGTACAAACCCGTATGTCTCCCAGTGGATAGCCAACTGGCTCACAGACAGGACGCAAGAAGTTAGAATTGGGGAGACCACCTCTACAAAGAGGCCAGTCACAAGTGGAGTTACTCAGGGATCAGTCCTTGGACTGCTCCTTTTTGCCATTTACTTCTCAGAAGTCAAGGCCAATGTCAGTGGTCTCTGACTGACTGAATTTGCAGATGATTGCAAATAAGGAGTTGCCATTGAATCTCACACTGACACAAATGTTCTCCAGGAGGGGCTGACACAGACAAATAACTGGTGGCAGTGTCATGGACTAAAACTAAATGTCAAGAAATGCATAATAGTATCCTTTGGGAAGTCATCCATCCCTGGTAACTATCACATTGACAACACACCCCTTAGAGCTGACCTAGTAGTCAGGGACTTAGGGACACACATAGATAGTAATCTAGCCTTTGATCATCATGTGTCTACAGTGGTGAGGAAATAATTCTATGTTGCACAACTTATAAACAAAGGTATGGCATCTAAGTCCAAAGAAGTCATTGTTCCACTGTATTCAGCATTCATCAGACCTACCATTGAGTAAAATGCCCACTTTGGTATGTACCTAACCAGGCATATCCAAGAACTGGAATGTTCACAGAGATTCTTCACTAAAAGAATACAGGGTATAAGTAATATGTCCTATGTAGACTGCCTCAAGGCCTTATCCCTGTATCCTGTCTCCTACAGGCTTTTGAGGGGAGATCTATGCCTGGCACACAGGGCATTGTCAGACCCCACTCTGATGGCCCTCCTGCATATCCACAAAACAAACAGTGCCAGAATTACCCATTCTAAAGACTTAAACCTTGCCTGTGATATAAATAGAACCTACTGGAGAGATAACTTTGCATCCCAGAGACTATCCTGCCTATGGAACAGGCTCCCCATCCATGTGAAACAGAGTTGCTCCCTAATCCAATTCAAGTGCAACTTGGACAATTGGATGGGAAACTGGAAATTCATCCCTGGTTTGGCACCTATGTCTCTGAAGCAAACAGGTAACCTGTAAATGATTCATCTCCCAGGCCCATGCTTACACTTATCAAGGGTATCAGAACTTGTGAGAGATTTGGGATGCATAGCTAGGCTTAAAAAGGCCCTTGTTGTCATTAGCCTAGTGAAGACCTATGAACCTATGAACCTATATGATACTGCACACAGTGGCAGTTATGTCAGTCTGCCCACAGAAGACACTTGTTGGAGACAATTTGATGTTTTATTACTCAGACATATCTGAGGTCTTTCAATTTGGTGCAGGTGTTTGGTACAATACATATTAAAGGGAGGATTATATTCATTAATACTTTCGATGAGAGATGGATATAGGGGATTACTAACATATATTGTTATTGCTGTAATGCTGTTGTTAATCAGATGTAAGATGTAGACTGCCTACCTTCCACAGTAGACCCAGCTTGCAGTTCACATGTGTACCAAGGTCTGTCAGTACTGACATGGGGAATAGTGTACTCATGGTTATTTTAAAATAAGCAGGTATTACCACAGGGTATGCTGATTCATTCCTGTGCATTTCATGTAACACCCATGGCTTTGTCAGCAGTCATACATGCCACAGACCCTCTATTTTGTTTAGCACTTCTGAGATAGTCAAACATGAGGGGCCACAGCACTGATTGCCTGTTACTACACAGCTGACATGTCTGTTACCTGTGCTGAAGTCTCATCCTGTGATTGAATGTTGTTGCTCTGTGATCCCATTTGCAAGCCAACTGATAAAATAGGATTTGATATTCACCTTGGTTAGCTTCCCACAAAAGAGAAATGTTGGATTGTGATGAAGGTCTTGGCTAAGTTACAATAGGATGTGTGTACAGCTCTGACGTTTTCTATATGTCTGGTCACAGTCTTGAATCCCACCAGGTTTTGGAGTCACAAGATACCCTTGGGAACATCTAACTGGAACACATCTAGTGTTTAGATGTCCCCTATTTCCCTGTGTCTGAGATGCATGCAAATGGTATCCATTGCCTTACAACAGATGTTGCATAAAGTTGTGGTTCAATAACATACTTGTATTTTGTCAATCATCCCATGTGTGGTTGGAAATTGGTCACTGTATTCCATTCATTTTGAACAACAGCAGTATTCAGACTGTGGTTCAATATGGTGCCTAGAGGAGTAGCTACTGTTAAAGCACATAAAGATCACAGGCCAGAATACCATCTGGTCCCATGGATACTTTGTACTTAGTCTTGGAAAGGGCAGTGATAACTTTGCCATTGTAGATACCACAGCTTAGAGGTGATGTTGCACACATGGTTTGTACTAGGTGTTGTGGTGATGTGGGGGGGGGGGCACCTTTCAGCCAAACATATCTGTTGGCAGGTTTGGAAGTTACACTGGGTCAGTCTGTGTGCTACGATACACAATTTGATCCAAATACATATGAGTTATAAATATCAGTTTACATATGTACATGATGAAAGCCTTCTGGTTATCCCTGGGTATGTTGTTGTGTAATGTCATAGCATGGTTACTTTGTGTGGGTTTTTGAAGGTGTCTTATTTGCATTTTTATGCTGAGGAGAGTGGCCTTCCACTCCTGGTTTCTCAATGTTGTATTTGTAAACAGCAGCTTCTTTCACTTACTGTATAATGTAGTTATGGCAGACATACAGTGGTATGGTTTGTGTTTTCTGAAGGATCTTTGTTTGAGCCTATTAAGCACAGCTGTGTGTATACATTGGTGTAGATCTGTAGACAGGGCATCATGGAGTAAGTTACTATGGTTGTCAATGACCTTTGTGTAAACTGTGTCTTAGAAGTATTTAAGCCTGTCCCTTGATGATGATTGTGAACCAGACTCCTGCTTTGGGGAGTTCAGTGGCTATATCTACTTCAAAACATACAGCCTTATGGTTGGATTAACAGTGCAAGCACTACACATGTGCCATTAGATTGTTCATTCATATTGTTGAGGTACAGGTCTGGAATATGAGATAACCTTGTGGGGTGTTGCACTCTTTCTTGTATGGCATTTCAGTTCACAAACTGCAGGTAATATTATGCAGGTGAGTTTGTTATCCTATATTTATCCCAATCAATGGATGTATACTTTCACTCACCCCTGCCTGGGTTGTTTTGCTCTACTTTAATTGTTTCATGTAGTAATATATAAGCTGTGTGGCCTTCTATATTTATGGACGGTAACCTATTAATGGCAATAACACGAATGGGCTTCCAATCCACAGTAGGTTGAGCATAGAATAACTCTATGTAGTTACCTTCTCTAAACAGTCTTGAGGCATGCTAATCTTCAATGTAAATAGATACAACACCTCCTGTGGTGCACACAACTTCCACTTTCTATGTGGCTGTTTGGACGGCATTGTAGCCTTGCAAGGGCAAAGTGCATACAGCAGCCTTGAACCAGGTTTCGTTGACTGCACAGATATCAACATCTTTACTGCAAAGAGTGCTTACAGACAGTGAGGTTTCAAATGTGAACTGCTAGGGTTTAGCAGCATGGCCTTCACTTCAATGGAGGTGTACATTTTCATAGTTTCATAGGTTCATAGATTAGTACTAAGCTAACTGCCTATGTGAGTCATTTTAAGCCTAGCCAATTATCCCCTGTGAGATTCAAACCCTGTACCTTGTGTTTGTAAGGCAAACACCTTAACCATTAGGCCACCCTCCCATCCCCATTCACATTGATTATTCTGTTGTTGTGACCTTGCCTAATAAAGGGGTTATGGTGCAGTTAAGTGACTTATGTCTGGCAGAGCAGTGTGCTCTATCCACCATTTCATCACACACAGACAGGTACTGTATCACCATACTGTGACACCAGAAACTTAGGCACGTTCAGTGAATCTGTTGTTCTTTATATAGTGATATCATCCTAGGCTAGGATATAATGCTGCTCAGAATTAGGTATATACCATACCTGGCAGGGACCCATTTTTCGATAGCTCAGTCATGTCTGTGTTCATATATTTCATATATTCACATCTGAAGTTGTGTGTACCAAGATGAAATACGCTGGAATAAGACTGGGACTTGTTGAGAGACTTGATTGCATGTGTGCTGTGACAACCATGAATGCCACACAGCTGACACTAAACTTATCCTTGTTTAAGCTGTTAAGTGGGGTATCTGTACATCTCACTATACAGTGAACTATTATGAAAAACTTTGGGATACATGTCTATTGCCTTGAGCACTTCTATGGTGAGACATTGATGATATGTCTGATGTATATATTGTCTGCTTGTAGCTTGATTGTGTTTAGGATGTGCCTGCTGTTTAGGCTCATTTGTGGGGAGTACCTCTGCACATGATGGTTTCTGTTAGGTGCATATTATGAGTAGGAGTCAAAGTGTGTGAGCAGACAGCCTTTCTAGTGTTACCCATCTGGAAGCTAGAGAGCACTGATTCCAGATTCCTACTATACATGAATCTCTTGAAATTTGTACTTCAGTGATGTAGGAGATACAGGCTATTCAGTGCACATAAGGCATTATCTGCAGTGAGTCAGAAATTCATGTCAGCTATGCTAGCAGGAGAAACAGGGGAAATGATAACTGATAATTGAAGGTTTGAACCTGGTATCTGCATAGAGAATGCAAAAAGGAGAGGTATATGTGATCTGACTGCATTTTCAGGTGACTAATCTATGGGGCGTACATTATGATGCTCTTCATAAGGTGAATTAATACCTATGTTATTGACTTGTAATGTGGACTCTTCCACCTCCTATCTTCAGGGAAATGATACAGAAGCATCAGGTGTAGAATATCAAGATTCAGGAATAGTTTCTTTCCACAAGCAATCAGACTGTTGAACAACAAACCTGAACAATCAACACCCCCTCAGTTCATGAGAACATTATTATTGCAATATGACTGTTACTGTTGTAGAATGAAATTATTCTATTTATCTAAGTTATGCAATCTGAACTAAATTATTACTTGCACAAGTACATGAACTGTGAATTATGCTATGCTGCTTTCCTATCTTAAAACTGGTGGTGGATAAGTTATCTATGTGTGTATTTATATCTGTACTGTCTAGAATTTCTTCCATTATATACTTCCTTCACCCTCTTGTGAAAACTGTTTTCAATGCACACAAGCCTGAAGAAATGAAATTTTTCATCTAGTGATACACCACATTTGTTGATCTGAGTGACAATAAAGTTTACTTTGACTTTGAATTTGTAAGTGGGTAAATTGCTGCTTGTTATGCAACAGAGGTTCTGACAGCTAGATCTACTCTGCTATGCAGCAGCAGGCCATTGTATTTGAAAGCAAATATACTGATGTTTCTGCATGTAAGAGGGCAAAGTGTTACAGCCTCTGCAAACAATCCAGAGCAGGTAATACAAAGACACACTGTTAAAGTCCAAACTGAGTCCAGACACAGTAACTGTCAGTTAGATACTCATACTGTAAGCTCATGCCACAAGTGTACAGATGGGGTTTCTACAAACAGAGATATTATATTTTTCTACCTATTCTTTTGGATAGTACCATTATGGCTCACCACAGCAGATGTTCTGCTTCCATTTCTACCCAACCTCTGCATCTTGCTCTGTCACACCAGCCACCTGCATACCTTCTGTCACTACATCCATGCACCTTATCTTAGGCATTCCTATTTTCCTCTTACCCGGTAGATCCATCCTTTGCATCCTTCCCCCAATATACTCAGCATCACTCCTCAGCACATGTCCAAACCAACACAATCCCACCACTCTGTCATCATCTACAAAGTGTACAACCTGAGCTGGCACTGTAATATATGATTAATACTACTGTGCATCCTCAGCTCACACAATGCAAACCATAACATCCAGTACTCTGCCAACACTGGTTGTGACTCCTCCTTTTTTGTCAGTGGCACCATCTGCAACCCATATGACATAGCTGGTCTCACTACCATCTTGTAGACTTTCCATGTCAGTGTTACTGGTATCCATCTGTCAAAGATCACTCCTGACACTCCTCTCCACACACTCTACCCTGCAAGCTGTCTCTTCTACGCCTGTCTTCCACACACACACCATTAGTCTGAACTGTTGATCCAGAGTATTTCACATCATATGCCTTCACTAACTATACTCCGTGCATTCTAACCATTCCTGTATCCTCCCTCTCATTCACACACACATACATTATGTCATAGTCCTGCTAACCGTCATTCCTGCCCTCTATAAAGTGTATCTCCACCTCTCCAGGGTCTCATACACCTGTACCCTACTCTCTGTATGGATCACAATATCATCTGCAAAAAACATAGTCCACAGGGACTCCTATGTGATCTTATGTCTCAACCTGTCCATCACCATTGCAAATAGATGTCATGATGTTTGTGCATACAATAACAGTAATGTCACTGTTGTCTGTCTTATATAGGATGAGGTGACATTTACCCATCTGTCAGGCCAGTGTATAACCATGGCTTGTTGTGACATATACATATCCAATAATCTGATATAGCTGATGAAATCAGCAATGTCTGTTGAACACAAAAGGACAGTGTCACTTATGGTGCTGTAAAATGCTCTGCATAACATCTTAGGGTGCTGTAAAATGCTCTGCATAACATCTACCAACAGCTCACACCCATACAAGCACACTTGACTTTAGTGAGAATAGAACCCCTAACTACGTACGTTTATGGACTACAGATCAGAGTACTTAATGCACATGCCACAGCACAAGTCTGAGTTTAGTATGAATTCAGCAGGTGATCTTATGGTAGATGACATCAGCAGGCCACATGGGAGACAAAAATTTGGTGGTCTGCCTCAAATGAATGTTTGTGCAAGCACCAAAGCAATGGAAATCCCTGCCATTTGTGAAGTCGCATTGGCATACACACACACATAGTTGACTGCAGTGAGATTAGAACCCCTACTTATCTAAGTTTATAGATTACAGATCAGAGTACTTAACACAAGCACTACAGCATAAGTTTGATTTAGGTAGGGCTGCAGGTGAACTTATACTAGATGATATAACCAAGCCATGTGTTCAACAATAGCTTGGGAGGCCTGCATAGTCACATTGCTTCATAGTGTCATCTGAGGCTAGTAGCCTAGCAGACAAATACTGTTTAGTAGCCTAGTTGTGTACCAACAATACCTTTATTGAACCTATTTGTCTGTTTGCATTTGAATGGGCAAGTCTGTGCGTACCGTTGATAGGGCCTGTCCATGAGTGTGAACACAACATCATATATTGCAACCTGTAAAGTGGTTGATAGATGTGTGTAAAACTCAGGTGACCCAGGATTGTTGTGCTTTTTGGTGTCATTTCTGGTGGGAAAACAAAAGGATGGCTTGTCAATATTTGTACATATACATATATTGTGCCCTCAATTTGCAATGTTTCCACATGTAGTCTTAGGGGACACATGGTGTCTGAAAATTATAGGGTACCATACTCTCAACTGTCTAGATTTTCACATAATGTCCAGATGTCTGACTCATATTTTTACTATATTTCACACAATATTGTGGTTTTATGGAAACTCAATGACAAATTATTGAGAAATGATGTCAGTAAATAATGGCTGACATCTGAATTTCACACGTCATATCCTTCAGAAAATTCATGGTAATGCAATGCCTGTTAATTTATCACCTTTCTAAGTTTGTAAGTGCAATATTTAAAAAGTGTCTTAGTTTTGGACCTTTGTCTTCCCAATATTTGCTGCTTTGTCCCGATTTCCTTCTCTAAGAGCTTGAGAGGTATTTAGGGCACTATATATACATATATATATATATATATATATATATATATATATATATGGGTCTACTTCATATGATCGAAAGTTCATTTGAAAGAAACTCATTTGACTGAGACCATAACACCAAAATTTCAAAACACTGAAAACCCATTTGACTGAAAACTCATAACACCTAAACATTACAGTTAAAGATGTATGCCCTTTTCCCAACTGTAGTGCGATCATGGAGTTAGAATATATAGTTGGGGGGCTGTGGGGGGCATAGCCCCTCACATAGTTTAGGTAAATATTGTTTTTTGCAAAGAGTTATTCATTGCAGTTATAAGTATCCATGTATATGGTTTAAAATGTCTGAAGTATGTGGGGGGGCTCTGCCCCCCACCCCCCCAACTATATATTCTAACTCCATGAACACACTACAGTGGGGAAAAGGGCATAATCCTTGAAATTTCATGTTTAGGTGTTATGAGTTTTCAGTCAAGTGGGTTTTCAGTGTTTTGAAATGTTGGTGTTATGGTCTCAGTCAAATGAGTTTCTATCAAATGAACTTTTGATCATATGAGGTAGACCCATATATACATATATATATATATATATATATATATATATATATATATATATATATATATATGGTTCCCTATCAGAAGCCTGAAACACTATAAGCTTGAAAATCAAAATCCTGAAACCAAAAGCCTGAAAATTCAAAATCCCGAAAACCCAAAATCCTGAAACTCAAAATCCTGAAAACACAAAAAGGACATACTGACGTCATTGTGGCTTTGCTATTGTTAGCCTTGTGGTGTTAGGTCATGCGTTGGGTTCAGGTCAGTGTGCGGTTGGTTTTATGTTAGGGTTAGGGGCGGTTTAAGTGAGTTAGGGTTAGGGCGCAGGTTAGGCATGTATGCAATAGTGACAAATATTGGGGTTAGGGGCGGTTTAAGTGAGTTAGGGCGTGGGTCAGGTGAGTGTGCGATAGTGACGGACCTTAGGGTTAGGGTTAGGGTCAGGGTCAGTTGGTAGATATTAGTGTCTTTATAGTGACATATTAGCATTATTTGTGTTTTCAGGATTTTGAGTTTCAGGATTTTGGGTTTTCGGGATTTTGAATTTTCTGGCTTTTGGTTTCAGGATTTTGATTTTCAAGCTTATAGTGTTTCAGGCTTCTGATAGGAACTATATATATATATATATATATATATATATATATATATATATATATATATATATATATATATATATATATATATATATATATATTTATATATATACATATATGTATATATATATATATATATATATATATATATATATATATATATATATATACATATATATATATATTATATATATATATATATATAGCTGACTATATATATTTAGCCGACTCCAAATCCAGCTCCAGAGAGGTGACAAGTGGAGTACCTCACGGTTCAGTCCTGGGACTGTTCTTGTTTGGCATCTACTTCTCTGAAGTACAGGCCAACACTAAGGGACTCTGGCTAACAATGTTCGCAGATGACTGCAAACTGGGAGCCATTATTGAATTCCCAAATGATGTGGATAGTCTACAAAAGGGCCTTACAGAAACAGATGTTTGGTGCCAAAGCCATGCGCTCAAGCTTAATGCCAAGAAATGTATAGTTATCCCCTTTGGGAAAAAACATGTACCCATGAATTACCACATAGGTGGCAGTACACTAAACACCAAAAGTGTGATGAGAGACTTAAGGACATGGGGGGACAGTGGTCTCACCTTCGATAACCACATCGCCACAACAGTCAGGAAATCCTTCTATGTGGCACACCTCATCATTAAGGGATTTTCATCCAGAAAAAAGCAGTCATTGTCCCACTGTACTCATCCCTCATTAGACCCATCATAGAGTACAACGCCCCGTTTGGTATTTACCTCACAAGACATCTGCAACAGCTGGAAAGGCCACAGAAATACCTCACTAAAAGAATCACATGCCTAAAGTAGATGCCCTATGCTGACCGTCTAAAAAAACTCCAGCTATACTCTGTCTACTCAGGGGTGATCTCTGCTTAACATGCAAGGCCATGTTAAACTCTGAGCTGTTGGACATGCTTCACTTAAAGAAATCTCAGTCCCTCAGAGCCACACGCTCCAGGGATCTAAACTTTGTCATCACAATAAATAAAACATGCTGGAGGGATAGGTTCCTGACCCAGAGACTCCCCATACTCTGGCATAGACTGCCCATACATGTCAAGCAGAGTGCCTCCTTGGCCCTCTTCAAGAGGAACCTTGATCATTGGATGGGAGATAGGAAATTCACCCCAGGAATCATGTCAGTCACCCTGCTAGACAGGGGTCCAGGAAAGTAAATATTGTGGGAAGAAATATCCAGGGAATTGTTATGGCCAGGCTTGTATAAGCCCTAGGGCCGATAGGCTAGTACCAACCTATGAACTATGAACCTATGAGAGAGAGAGAGAGAGTCCTATAACACAAAAAGCATCAGATTTGCACTATGGTTAGCTAAGTGTACACATATGTACCTTTGCCTCTTTTATACTGTTTTCACATCAGTAAGCAGTGCACAAACATGAGGCGCATTGGTCACATCTGAGTATACTGTTATGTAATATATACCTGCTACTACAGCCCACTTCTATCTCTAATCTAGAGTGGGATTTCCTGATTACTAATGGCAATGACTGAATGTATCCTGTGTCTGTGGTTGGCAGTCAGACATAAATCCTATTTCTTTTTCACTTTTTATGCACTTCTGCACTCTGCGCAAATTGGCTAATCCTTATCAAAAAAGTTTTAAACGTGACGCATCATGCAAATGTGGAATTAAGACCAGACAAATTCGATAACAGTATGGGACACAGAGTCACAGTCTGTAAAACACAACCTATTGTTAGCACACTTAGGATTTGAGCCCTCAACAGCATTACAACTTCATCAAGCAGGATGGCTACCTTAGTCCTTTTGGCCACAGAAGCAACTTGCCAGAACAGGGGTAACTTATCACACAACCACCTGCATAACAATGTACACTGCTATACATGAGTTACCTAACACATACAATGTATGGTCAAATCTACAGTGTTCTCCTGTAGATGAGTTACTGTTATGGCAGTTACAAGGAGACACCTCTATTTTGGGGCATGGGGGAGCAAACACATCTACTGTTAGGATACTGACAAGTTTGAAGTCAGACACTGCAATGTGTAGCCTCACTTTCTCACTTCTGTCTTGAATGTTGTACCAGTAATCTGCTGCAGTAGGACTGTATGATGATTTCATGCATGAGGCCTATTAATTACAAATGAACACATACTAGTAAAATAGTGTCAGTAGTCACGTTACTTAATTTTCTGTACATATACACCACTATTTACTTGCATACTGTAACAGGTTCATAGATACCACGGATATGTCATACTACTAGACAAGACTACAGTGTAGGTTAAGGACCTACCTTGCAAATGCAGCAGTTGACACAACTGTAGTTCAGGGCTGACTCTGTCTGATGCAAGCAGTACGCAGGCAATACATGGATAGGTGCAGGTCGGGTGAGTTGCCTGGCATCATTTTTAATTTTTTATGTGAGTAGGAGAAAGGTATTAGCCCCTAGTTCCCTAAGTGGTCAGTGAATGTGCTATGTGTTGTCTCTTAGCCAAAGCAAGGGTGTACTGCACATGCCTATGTCTGCCTACAGGGACAGCAGCTGGGGGTTCCTCCTCCGAGTCCTCCTGTGAATGTGGTGACCTAGCGATTGGTGGGGGGT
Source organism: Protopterus annectens (assembly GCF_019279795.1). Lineage (NCBI taxonomy): Eukaryota > Metazoa > Chordata > Ceratodontiformes > Protopteridae > Protopterus > Protopterus annectens. The sequence goes on along the minus strand of NC_056733.1, from coordinate 1,342,880,525 downwards.
TGTGTGTCCCTTCCCCTTGTTGCACCTGCTGCAGCTGTTTCCACAGGATCAGATTGTGGAGCTTAGCACATACTGTAACTGTTTGTTTACATGTAAATGGAGTATACCGCAAGGCTCCACTGGATATATCCAGGCACCAAAACCATGACTTAAGAAGCCCAAACACACCCTCTATGATATTCCTAATTTGTGTATGTGTCTCATTATGGCATTCTTCCTTGGGTGTGTGTGCATTTCTGATGGGTGTCATCATCCACGGTTCCAGGGCATAGCTAACATCCCCAAGTAAATGGCCTTGTGGGATGTCCCCTGCTAGCAAACATCATGTACAGCTGTGATGTGTGCCAGATATGGGAGTCATGATAACTGCCAGGGTTGCCAACACACTCACTGATGATAATCCAATAAACATTGCACACGACTTGGCAGTTAATTGAGTGGTGTCCTTGTGGTTAATATAGATTCTACCCTGCTCACCAGGTGGTGCCTTGATGTGTACATGAGTGCAGTCTATGGCACCCAGTATTTGAGGGTAGTGTGCTACATGGTAGAACCATTGCATATTACTGGCCCTTTCCTTAGGGGTAAGGGGAAATTATATGTGTTCACTGGCATGTAGAACCATAGCATTCATGAACTGGTGGAGTATCGGGGATGCTGATGCCTGTGACACCACCATCATGTCCCAAGTTAAACTTTGAAAAGTACCTATAGCTAAAATCCTGATGGCTACACATACCTTAGTTTCCACTGGGATGGATTCCCCTCCTTGGCTCTGGCTCTGAATAAAGGGTGGCAGAGCTCACAGAGTTCTTCTAATATGTGCCTGTCCACCCTGTAGTACTCTACATTCTCCAGCTCATGTAGCACCTGGAAGGTTACCCTAGACCTGAACACTGTTCTCCTTTTTGGCTTAGGCCTATTGTGAGCAGCACCAGCAGTACTGACTTCAGCTTCTAGCACATGCAGATGTAGAATAGCTGCAGCAGCCCCTAACATTATCTCAGTTAAAATTTCCAAGTCTCTACTCCAATGCTGTTTAAGTATCGAGGAAAAATCAGAATGTAGGCTGTATGCATACTTTATACATTTCTTGAGTAGGTCCACCATGTGGGATTGGCTAATTAAGATGGAATTCACCTGCTTAGGATATAATTAACATGATTTAAAGGTCCTGTTATAGTACGCAGTAGTATGCTGTGTGCTGTGGTGTGCAGCAGAGCGCACTTGTGAATAACGAAAGTAAGGCATGTAAAAGTTTTATATTTTTATACCTGTTGTCATGAAACATACAGAAAATGCTAATTACACTTCATTTCTATAGGGTGTAATGTCAGAACAGTGTGCAAAAAATGTTGCCATACCCTGTAGATGAACCTAGGACCATCTGCAATCAAGGCCAATACCTAACACCTATCACCACAGGAGTAGTTATGCTAAGTGGCATAACTTGAGAGTATTAGCAGAGTGCAGCCCCACTTACTGGATTTGACGATGTCCAGCGGTGCTCAGTAATATTAATCAAAAGCATCCAGTTTCTATTTTTGTATGCCTAGCTCATATCTCATATTGGGTGGTCTGGTCACATAAACATGGTATGCATCACCATAACCATTTGCGCTAAGTGGTGCACTGTGCAAACACATGCAATACACCCAAAAAACCCAACAAAGTTACCTGACACCCCCCTTATGTCACTGACATTCATGGGACACATCAACAATGTGTAGGAGCTTACCCACTATGAACATTCTTACATAATTCCTGCATTTTGTGATTCAACAAGTCCACTGATTGTTGCACTCATTTGCATAATAACCATGCTGACAGCCTGGAATCTACACAGTTAGTAGCTGTGTAAGCTGGACAACAGCACAGAAGCACAATTTTAAAGACACAAGGAAGGGTATTACTCCACCTATTGTGACACTACACTATGCTATTCTTTTCAATGATGTTTGTGTTATTCATATTTAAAAACTTTTGCAGCAAGTGGTGCACTGTGCAAACATGTGGTAAACAAATATTTTAAATATATGCCAATTTGACACACCCCCTGATGCTTTCAGACATCTACAGTATATACATCACCCATTATACATGTGTTGCCACCTTTTCATGGGCATTCTGTCCAAAGTTCTGGAATTTTCATGAACTTGTTTCCATATAGACTCCTGTACATAGAACATTTCTGCCTATACTGCCAACACAAACACAGAGTCTACATGGTTGTATTTAAGGTTGTTGGATGGTTCCACCATGTTGTTTTGCTTCATTAGCAAATATTTCAGCTACTTATGCTGAAATTTGCATTCCACAAGAGTTTCCATTATTGTGCATGAGTGCACATGATTGTCTGCCTCTACACAGAGTTTACTGAATCTAAAACATGCTGCCTCATGTTCGCATCATGCTGTAACTCACACATGAAAAAAATGGCAGTGTAAGCATTATTGAATTTGCACCATTGTTACTATACTTTGGATTGACAGCCATTTGAGAACTTAGACAACTTTTTTGTAACTCTTAAATTACAAAATTTCCATTGCAGTCTGGACCTGATGTTTTGCATAATTTAATACATTTTGTACATTATATGTTATATTCTTGCTTTTGGCATTCTGTTACTTGTGTATTGTTTATGCTACAACACTCCAAGCTGTTGCCCCCCAGTCCATTCATCCACAATCCCTTTCCCCATTTTTTGCACATGTGGTGGGGTGTCACTTCAGCAGTGACAGTCATCTATAGCCATTTTTCACACCACCAGGTGAGTAGTCCTGTAGCAAGGTACTTAGCTTTTTCAGTAAATGACAGAAAACACAAAGCCCCTGAAGACAGACAAGATGTAATACCTTTTATTAGACCAGCATAGGTTTTGCAATTGCTTGAGCTTCTGAGCTGGTATGAACCCTTCCCCAGGAGTTATTAACTTACTGGTGTTAGATACAGTGTGTAGTTATCCAACTATGCCCAAAAAGTGAAGTAGATCATTTATTTCAAATTGGCTAAAAAATTAAAACTTGTAAAATGCTAGTGTGGAATAAATGTAGCTTGAACTGCACTTCAGAGACAGACATGGTTTGTATGTGTGTGTGTGTGTGTGTGTGTGTGTGTGTGTGTGTGTGTGTGTGTGTGTGTGTGTGTGTGTGTGTGTGTGTGTGTGTGTGCGCGTGCGTGTGTGTGTGTGAGAGAGAAAGAGAGTGAGAGAGCAGGAGAAAAAAAGCTCCACTCCCTAGAAGCTTTCTTCACCCTAGAGAATGCTGAAGTCTGTGTGGTCACTGAGACATGGTTTAAAGCTGCAGAAAGCACACCAGCAGGACAAGGTTACAATGCCTTCCACACATTTAGGCCAGCTACGTCACAGGCAGGGACTAAATGTGGAGGTGTCTCTATTTACTTCAAAAAGAAATATACTTCAAGGCTGGTTAAATAGGACCATGCATTTGAGCTGCTACATGTTCAAATCACCATAGGCAAAATCCAATACCACTTCATTGCAAGCTATAGTTCCCTCTCTATGACCCAGGAAACCCATACCATGCATTTAAACTTAGAAACACTAACCATCCAACCCAATACCATATTCACAGGTGACTTTAATTACCTCTCTTCTATTAACTGGGAATCCAATATGACACCAAACATACAGGCACAGAGATTCCTGGATTTTGTAAAACCAAACTCCCTGGACCAGATAGTCAATACACCAACCAGGGGTACAACCATACTGGATCTGTTCCTCACTAATGTGGGAGAGAGCTGAGCACCGCCTACTGTAACTACTTCCCTGGTAAGGTCAGACCACAAATTGGTCTCCTTTGAAGTAAAAATCAAACCTGTACCCTCAGCTAAACCTGGAATATTCAGGAACTCCTCTAAGGCTAACCTTCTGCTATTAAGTCATAACCCGGCAACATTTCAGGAATCCATAAACCCTGAGTAAACTGCTGCCTATGCAGAACTGCTCACAGAAACCTTGTACAAGCATGTTAATAGCTGCATAGAGGCAGCTGTACCGACCAGGAAGAAGTCCAGCACTAACTCAAAAAAACAAGCCATCCTGGTGGAATCCCAACATCACTAGGCTGTATAACAGACAGAAGGAAAGCATGGCAAAAATTAGGAGGTGCAGCACTCAGTAGGATAAAAGCGCTCTCAACAAACTAAACAAAAATCTCAGAAAAAGAGGACAAATAAAGTCTACCAAAGTCAAATTTGTGGTAAGTTTGGCCTCCCATGCCAAGGAGAGCCACAAAGCATTCTTTAGCTATGTCCGCCATGTTCTGATGAAGTCCCTTGCAGTTGGGGAAGAAAGCGCTTAACTTGTGGAATATTGTCTAACTTGTGGTTTTTGAACTATTAAAGTGGTGTATTTCTACATTGTGCCTGCTTGTTCCATTTGCTGGTTTGGTTCTTCAGTTTGTTGTTGTTGCAAAGATGTACTCATTGTAAATGGTGCCACCTATACTATGCCAGAAGATATAGTAAACCTCCTGGCTGATAAATTCAGCTCTAACATTACTCCTTTCTCCCCCTCAACCTTCCCCTCAGGAAATACCATCAGATATAACCCCCCCCACTATCACTAGAGAATGCACCCTTAATGTTTTGTCTGAGACCAAGAACACTGCATCAGCGAGCCCAAAAAATATCCAAGGATCTCTTCTAAACAGCATGAAACATGTCCTATCAAGGCCTCTGGAAGTTCTATTTAACTGTAGCCTCCAAACAGGCTTTGTACCTCATGAATGGAGAACAACAACAGTCATCCCTCTACACAAAGGTGGGCCATCTACAGACTATGGAAACTACAGACCCATAAGTCTCACCAGTATATGTAAAGCCATGGAAAGAATTATCATGCAGATGATAAATAGAGATATAGTAAACCTCCAGACACTGGACCCGAACCAGTTTGGTTTCATCAAGGGCAGATCATGCTTATTCAACCTGTTGAACTTCTTCGAGAAAGTGACCAAAGCAATGGGTGAAGGAAAAATGGTACACACTGCCTACCTTGACCTGGCCAAAGCATTTGAGACAATACCCCACTTGGGCATTGTTGACAAACTCAAGAGGTTAAATACAAACTCGTATGTCACCCAGTGGATAGTCAACTGGCTTACAAACAGGACCCAGGAAGTTGGAATTGGGGAGTCCACCTCTACAAAGAGGCCAGTGACACGTGGAGTCCCTCAGGGATCAGTCCTTGGACTGCTGCTTTTTGGCATTTACTTCTCAGAAGTCAAGGCCAATGTCAGTGGTCTCTGGCTGGCTAAATTTGCAGATGATTGCAAATTAAGGGCTGCCACTGAATCACACACTGACACAAATGTTCTCCAGGAGGGGCTGACACAGACAAACAATTGATATCAGAGTCATGGACTAAAACTAAATGTCAAGAAATGCATAACAGTATCCTTTGGGAAGTCATCCATCCCTGGTAATGATCATACTGACAACACACCTCTTAGAGATGACCCAGCAGTCAGGGACTTAGGAAATCACATAGATAGTAATCTAGCTTTTGACCACCATCACATGTCTACAGTAGTGAGGAAATCATTCTATGTTGTGCGACTTATAAAAAAGTATGCAAACTAAGTCCAAGGAAGTCATTGTTCCATTGTAGTCCACATTCATCACACCTATCGTTGGGTACCTTGCCTCCTTTGGTATGTACCTAACCGGGCATATCTAACAATTGTAATGTCCACAGAGGTAACTAACTAAAAGAATAGAGGACATAAGTAAAATATCCTATGCAGACCACCTCAAGTCCCTATCCCTTTATTCTGTCTTCTACAAGCTTCTGAGGGGAGGTCTATGCCTGGCATACAGGGCATTGTCAGACCCCTGTTGGACCTACTGTATATCCACAAAAAAAAAAAAAAAAAACAGCACCAGAATTACCTGTTCTAAAGACTTAAACATTGCCTGTGATATAAATAGGACCTGGTGTAGAGACAGGTATGTATCCCAGAGACTACCCCATCTATGGAACAGGCTCCCCACCCATGTGAAGCAGAGTTCCTCCCTAACCCAATTCAAGTGCAGCTTGCACAATTGGATGGGGAACCAGAAATCCATCCCTGGTTTGGCATCTATGTCTCTAATGGACACAGGCAACCTGTAAACATTTTATCTCCCAGGCCCTGTTTATACTTATGAAGGGTATCAAAACTTGTCAGAGATTTGGGATGCATGGCTAGGCTTAAAAACGCCCTTGTGGTTGTTAGCTTAGTAAACACATATGAACCTATGATGCTATGAAACTATAGAAGACCTGGTCATGCCTTGCTATAAAAATCAAAGTTTGGCTTGTTACATTAGAGTTAATATTCATTTAGCAGAGAAGATAATGTTCAAAGCGACTGCTCTGACAAACTGCTATGACATTTAATTGGACAATAAATCACAATGCAAGAGATTAGGAGGGAGATAAGATAAATCCAGAAAAGGAAAACTGGAAGTTAAAATTTGTAAGTTGTTAGTCCATCTAAAATAACAATCCTTGTGAAATATATGTTTTGGTTAACAAACAACTTTTGTTTGGGTTGGGAGTTGGCATAATGGTTAAAGTGTTTATCTTCTGAACATAAGGTGCAGGGTTTAATTCTCAAATGGGATAATTGACTAGGCTTAAAATGGCCCACAAGGGCAGCTAGGGTAGTACTAATCTATGAACCTATGAACCTATAGAGTGAGCAGTTAATACATCTTACAGGCAGTGGTTTAGCTAAGTGAGAGAAAGAGAGAAAGTAAAAAAGACAGAAGGGGGGAGAGAGAGAAGAACATGTGTTGTTATGACTGTTTTATGCTCTGATCAACAGCAATAATGGGCAACATTTTGTTACACTGTTAAACCTGTCTGAACATTAAGACCATACTGACTGTTACATTTATGGTTACTACTGTTCTGAGTAAAACTTTGCCTTATGAAAGTAATTATATTCTTATTATGAATAAAGCACAGATGCTAAAACATAAAACCCAGTAATCTTAGCAATTACTAATAACATTCTACGGTAGTTAACAGTTTGAATGCAGAGTAAATTCATCATAAATTCATATATTGCCAAAAAAAAAAAAAAAAAAAAAACATGTCTTCCTCTTCTGTACACCTTATTTGTGTCCACTGTTAGGTGCTCAGGGGGGAAGTTCTTAAGTAATGTAGTCCTCAAAAAATCAATATCCAAGTTCAAACAATTGACTCTCAAATTGAATAACGGAATTAGCTTCATTTCAGTTGCTCTTCTTTCCAAAGGTGTACAGAAGTAGTGTGGAAAGAATGTGGAACTTTAGGAATGCTGTAAAGAAGTTGTCAAAATTCTCAGTTAGCTGTCAGTCCAATGTATAGTAACAAAGTTTTTCTATTTGTTATGAAGAGGTTTACATATTGCAGAGCCATGCTGGTGTTGATTGTAGTGTCTATAGTCTGAACATAATGCTCATAGGTTCATATATATTCATAGGTAAGTAATAGGTTAGCTGTCCTTGTGGGCCGTTTGAAAAATCACAATTGTCATATCTGATACAGAAGGATCAGTCATTAAGTGTGTCAATGGTCATTCATGCTCGTCCTGAGTGTTTGGCCTGTCCCTTCTATGTATGTGGACAGTCCTGCATTTGCTAAGATAAAACACATTCTAGAAGTGCATATACATGAGTACTGTACTTTAAAACATCTGTTTTATGAAATTATGTTGGAAGCTATACAGATCATGTGACTTGTTTTATGCCTTGGATGGTTACAGAGTTTTGTACCATTTTGTTCTATGTTTTGTATGGTATACGTATGCTTCTGACAAAGGAGTCATTATATTTGGTGGTTTAAATGACAGCAGTGGGAGTGTTTGAAAAAATATCTGTCAACCTTTCATCCTCAGTGAACATTGGTTAGACGTCCTTTACAACATTGTAGAGTTTTATAACTTCTGAATGATATGTTGTCACTAGTGGAACTCTGTCACAGGGGTTCCTGTCTTTATACTGAAGCAGCTGTTCTCATGGTAGCTGTAATGCTCTGTCAACCTCCTTGGAATAGTGAGCTTGAGCAAGCATAGCGTCTCTCAGCTGTACCAACTGTGTGTGTCTATTTCTGCTTCACTAGAAGAAATGCCATGATACTGAAGTGCTTGACTCTAAATAAATTATTTGTGTGGATAGCATGATTACTGCTTCTGTGCAGATTCATCTGTCCGTCAGTTGGTTTTCTGTAGACACGTCTGTAATGTCCCATTGTGTATAATAACCTTAGCATCAAGGAAAGTTGCATTTTAAGTCACGTACTCCAAGGAGAGTATAATACAAAGGTGTTTTTTTTTAGTTCTTGGTGGAATTCCTAGACGGATTTGATGCTATGTGTCTAGATTATAAATAAGTCATCAATAAAGTGGACATAAACAAGTGATCTATATGTGCAGGGTGAAATTCCTCTCCTAGATCTGTTATGAAGAGGTTTACATATTGCAGAAACATTCTGGTGCTGACTGGAGTCCCCATAGTCTGAATATAATGCTCATATGTTAATATGTTCATATGTAAGTATTTGGTTAGCTGCCCTTGTGGGCCATTTTAAGCCTAGCCATTTTCCCTTTTTTGCATGAAATAACCTATCCCATGTTTGTTATAGACTGACCTTACCCATCCCATGGTCAATAACTATATATTACCCCTAATGAAAATAACTGGGATCATACCACAGATAATTTGAGGGGACCCATGCAGGGATAATGCATTAGGAGCTGCCTCTGCCCATTAGTAGGACATGGTTCAATTATTCTCATGTGAAAACTGGCATTTATCAGGTTTGATGATTCCTGTGTGTTAGCTTGCAGTTTCTTGATCAATTATACACCCTTTTGGCTGAAGTCAAATAGCTAAAGCACCACAGTGTAAACCTACAGTCACAGGATTTTCTATGTATGCTTCACAAAAATGTCAAGGATGTGTGCAAATGATACATCCTCTAATTATCTCTGATGACTTGTATCAGTGCAGACAGACAGAAGGATCAATGATTCTAAATTATATTATGACTTTATAAAAAATTGTTAAATAATGCCAAAACAGCAATATACTGTGAAAGGCTGTGAGAAAGTTACGTATTTATCAAAAGTACGGGAGAATTATTCTTTTGGTCACTCACACAGAGCTGTAGCTTGGTCATATGGTGCCTTGGCTACTTCCCCAGATGGAGCTCCTCTCAACTTAAAGTTGAAGACCACAAAACTCTTTCCAAAGTTGAAGGAAAAAAGAGCGTCCACTCTGAAATGTAAGTGCAGTAAGCTGCTTGTTACAGCTACTAACAAGCAGACACTATAAATGCAGTGGTGTAGTATCAGCATTCATTAAAGAAGCTACAATTTCACCCACAACTTTTTAAATGAATCCCAGTATGCTGTCACACACCATTGGCGGATGCCCCCTTCGCTCCACCTCAGATACACCTCTGCAGTCAGATTATGTTCTTGTGACCAAACAATGTCTCCATCATAGGTAAAATACAGGTTTAAAGCCAATTTATTATGGCAGGGTGAGGTTGCACACAAAAATAATAATATGTAAATAATATTTAAGGTTAGAACTCGCTTTGGAAAGGGTCATAGAAAATTAAATTTGCATCTAAGGTTCCAATGACTCAATAAATATGACCCCAGTTGTAATGCTTCATTTGAAGAATGGTAATTCAGGAGTGCAGATCTTCCCCTCTCCTTCAAAAATGATGCATTGCAATGTCATTATTAAACATGAAACCAAACACCTGGTGCTAGCATAGTACTGACAGCCTTCTAATTCTCCCCTCCCCTCAATATGAACCTATGTGGGTTATTTGCCAATTCACAGACACAAGCACTGACTATTGAACAATCCAGTCCAATGAACTGTGATCTTCACTAGAGAGGCAATCAGCCTCAAGAACAAAAAGTAAGTAAATAAATAAATAAAAACAACTTAGGATGGATAACAGGCTTTCTGCACCTCGGGAACCATCAAATGTCTTTCACAAAAGAACCTCGACATGAAGGTGTATACATCAACATAAATATCCTAGCTTAGCCTGCCCACCTACTTTTTAAAATGTTTAAAAGTACTATTGAGACCCTCTGGGTCCTTTACTTTAACTAGTCACTGCCTCTCAACCTGGCCAGCCAGGTTGTCATATGAACTGTTAACTGCCCTTAAAATAAATGCTCAAATAAAGTCTTAAAATGTTATGACTCATACACTAAGTCATGTTATACTGCTGGACTAATGCTGACTGAATACATCCTATTTAAAGATGAGGAATAATACTGAATTCATACCAGGCCCACTAAAACTCTTCCCATAAAAATGCCCCTGTTGTTATACCCAGACTGGTATGTGGTATTTAAACTCAGACTCAAAAATCTGCACTAATAAATATGGGTAGTACCTGCAAGCATATGTATCAAATATGAAAAATCACTTGCCTGGACTTTGAAATATAACCAGTCTTTAAGCAGAAACTTGACTAAAATATGTTTACAATTCACTAAATCCATTTTAAGCACATTGGTGTAACAGCTGATAGGTTTGGCAGCATTACGTTTTTGGAGTTAATCCTATTACAACTACAACCTATTTTCAGGTGAGAATCAAGGTACATTAAGGATAATCTAGGCAGGACACCACAGGTATTTTCCACTCTGTGTGAGAAGAGTTTCCTGTACATATAGGTGTTTTATGTAATTGAAGAAGAAATTGGAAAATGGACTGCAGATGTGCTCTACAAGATGCTGGAATGTTAGGGCAGCAGCATGAATGTGAAAGAGGCTGCACATGCTTGTCAAAAGGAAGAGTGAACAGTGCAACTATGAGTGTAGTAACAATGACATACCCTATAAGACGGTGGAAGAAGTATGAAGCAGTGGAATTATCAGTCCAAGTCAGACTCCAACACTAGAAAGATACACTACTGGACTGAACTCCAGAGATTATGCTGGTAACCGGTGAACTGATAAAAAAGGTGCAACAAATAATAATTTTTTTTCTGTTTCCCCACCACAGAGGAACATGGTGTATGTCAAGTGTATAAATGAGAAGGATTCTGCTGAGAGCTGAGGGGGATATCACAAGAAAATAACTTATGCTCAGCAACATAAATGAAGACATTGCACTTGAGTTTGGGTTCAAGTATTGGTGTTTTTTTTTCAGCCAGAAAAGTCAAAACATTTTACAATTTGCTGTCACATTGCTGGAATGAGTTACTTATACCTGGCATCACTCACGTGAGAAATAAGAACGCTCATGCAAAAGTTAGTGCAGTTGAGAGACCATGAAGATGTATATCGCAAGCAGTTAAAGACACCAGTCAGCAATCCAAAGAGTTAGCAAAAGCATCTATAACTGCTTTGCAGATGTGAACTGTCACAGCTGAACAAAGCACTATGTACTACACACTACCTTATATTTTTTAAAGCAAAAACAGTTCATGGAATTACAATTTCAAAATTAAAAGGATGTCAGATGGTTGATGTGTGAAATGCTGAGCTTGAGAAGCATTCTTTATTAGTTTTTCAAACCATTTACAGAGCTACAAAAATCCCCCAAATTAACTATGACATTGATTTTAAGAAGCATGAGATTGTCACGGCTTTGGATAATTTTCCTACTTTGGTTGGAATTAGGCTGGCTTTACATACTGCAGTGGAAGCTGTGAGTACTTGCCTACCACAGAGAACAGAAGCTAAAGACAGTGTCTCAATTTGCACACTCAATAAAATAACCCCCCCCCCAAAAAAAAAAAAAAAAAAGGAGAAGTGAATGGTGTAAGTGTAGAAAATTCAGTTCCAGATCACTTGTACTTTTCCCAGAAGAAGTAACAATAGCACTTTACTACCAAAACCATAATAAAGAATGCGGAGTCTATTATTAAAACAGCAACTTTATCTGATACATTTTCAACCACTGCAGCTTCCATTATTGTGGATAAGTGTTCAGAACTTGAGCTAAGTTTACTAAACAAGTAGGAAAAAATATTGCCTTCTTATACTCTCTCACACCAATTACTGTGACAACCATCTAATTCTTTTGTTCCCATTGCTATTCAGACTGATGCAATTAATATTCAAGCACCTTAATGGGTGGACATTCTTCTATCCAAAAGGAATAAATTAAATCAAACAGTGGTAGCTCTTCAGAATTTAGTTCTGGATATCTTGGAGATAAAAAAAGTATTACTTTTATCCTTTCTAAAATACTTCGAGTCATAAATACACAATTTTTTCCATTAAAGTTAAAAGTATTAATGTGTCAGAATGAATAATATAACTTGTCCCATTATATCTGGTGCAATATTGTGATAATCTATTTTGTCTTGTAAGTACTTGAGATAGGTATCAATGCCATCCTAGTGCGAGATGTTTATGTAGAGTGATGTAACATCCATTGTGGCTAAAACAATGTTAAATGGCAGGTCATACTTACCCGACAGAATGTGAAGAAAATGAGTGGTGTCTGGAATACAGCTGCCCCTCTCAATAAATAGTAGTTTCAGGATTTTGTCTACTGCCTCAGAAATTCCTTCTGTCAGAGTTCCTTTGCATAATACTTTTGGTCTTCATGGGTTTCCTGGCTGATAGATTTTTGGTAGCATATGTAAAACGTTTGGCCTTGGATGATTTTGAATGAGGTCAGTAAGTTTGCCCTGGATGGAATCTGGAAAAAATTTAATGTTTGTTTACTTAGCTCTTTTGTGCATGGTGTAGTAAGTGTGATAAGAAAGCTTTCTATTTGCTTCAACAGCATAGTCAACACAGTTCTGGGTAACCACTGCAGACAAATTGTCTACCCATTCTGATGATATTTTGTTTGGATTTTAAGGACTGTATTACTATTCTGCTGAGGAAGAAAGGTTGTAATGGGTCTGTCTTACTAGAGAATTTCATAATTCACACATGGCCTAAAGCAGTCAATATAGCTATTAAGCTTTGGATTGTGTCCACTTGGAGTTGTGTGGGTGGAAGATTTTTATACCTTTTTTTGGATTCACATTGTCTGTGATGTTTAACTAACACATTGCCTTACTGAAATATGTGTTGTAATGCACTACTACCCTTTCGGCGGTAGTCTACCAAAGCTCAGAGTTCCTCCCTCTTCCTTTCTGTGGATGTAATGGACCAATCACTGAGAGTACAGGTACTGCTTTTCAAACCATTAGACAGGACCATTTCAGTTGTCTAGTGCCACTAAGAGAAGGATCTCTGAGAATACTGCTTCTTACTCTGCAGTTTTCGGCTTTTGAGCTCAGGTAAGAAACTTTTGTATCAGTGATTGGATAGTGTGTTCTGATGTTTTGACTATTTTGTTTCTGATGAGAAATTTTATATTTGCTTCTGTTTTTACTTTGATTAGCACAGTGGTATTGTATGAGGAAGTCGGGAGTGTCAGAGAAGTATGTAAGAGTGGTACAGGATCTGTACAAGGGTAGTGTGACAGCGGTGAGGAGTGCGGTGGGAGTGACGGATGTGTTTAAGGTAGAGGTAGGATTACATCAAGGATCAGCTCTGAGCCCTTTCTTATTTGCAATGGTGATGGACAGGTTGACAGACAAGGTCAGACAGGAGTCCCCATGGACTATGATGTTTGCAGATGACAGTGTGATCTGTAGTGAGAGTAGGGAACAGGTGGAGGAGACCCTGGAGAGGTGAAGATATGCTCTACAGAGAAGAGGAATGAAGGTCAGCAGGACTAAGAATATATGTGTGTGAATGAGAGGGAGGATAGAGGAATGGTGAGGATGCAGGGAGTAGAGGTGGAGAAGGTGGATGAGTTTAAATACTTGTGATCAACAGTTCAGAGTAATGGTGAGTGTGGAAGAGAGGTGAAGAAGAGAGTACAGGCAGGATGGAGTGGGTGGAGAAGAGTGTCAGGAGTGATTTGTGACAGATGAGTACCAGTAAGAGTGAAAGGGAAGGTCTACAAGAGGGTAGTGAGATCAGCTATGTTATATGGGTTGGAGACAGTGGCATTGACAAAAAGACAGGAGTTAGAGCTGGACATGGCAGAGTTAAAGATGTTAAGATTTGCACTGGGTGTGACAAGGGTGGACAGGATTAGGAATAAGTATATTAGAGGGTCATCCCAGGTTGGAAGGTTTGGAGACAAAGCCAGAGAGGCAAGATTATGTCGGTTTGGACATGTGCTGAGGAGGGATGCAGAGTATGTTGGGAAAAAGATGCTAAGGATGAAGCTGCCAGGTAACAGGAAAAGAGGAAGGCCTAAGATAAGGTTTATGGATGTGGTAAGAGAGGACATGCAGGTGGTTGGTATGACAGAGCAATATGCAGAGAACAGGAAGAAATGGAAACAGGTGATCCGCTGTGGCGACCCCTATCGGGAACAGCCGAAAGAAGACAAATAGTTCTAATACACAAAGAAAGGCAGATTACCCCCAGATTCAGTAAACTTCCATGCAGAAATAGCTTATTCCTGCATGGAAGGGTCCGTTCCTGTGCAGCATGGCAGCGGACCATGCGTATTCATGAAGGCATGCTGCCGTGGAGTAAAACGGACACGGTTCCATGTACGTGTGCAGCCCTCTCATAATACACACACCCCTTGCACACCAGAATTGCCATACGGCAATTTAAATAGAGTGAGAATACTCGTAACACCCCCAACCCATCAGGGTAAGAAACCTGGACAAAGCCATAAGGGACAATCATCCCTACAAAGCTAAAAATATATATCCTATCCCACTTAGACCCATAGTGTCAGGTGATCATTGGGTCACTGCCAACATCTCTAGTTTTATAGAGTTTTTACTTAGACCAGTGGTTGACTCTTTTACTACCATTTTAAAAGATACATATCATCTGCTAGACTGTCTATCAGAAACACAATTAGCCATTCACCAACATGAATACATCCTTATAACCCTAGATGTGAAAAATCTCTTCACATCAATTCCCAATGATCTGGGCATTGAAGCTGTAAGAGATATACTAGTGACAGAAACGTCCTTTTCAAGTGATAGGCAGCTACTTGTAGGTCAACTACTAGATGTAGTTTTAAATAATAACGTATTTATGTTTCTGAATGAATACTACCTACAGAAATGGGGGGTGGCAATGGGCACCCCGTGTGCTAACACCTATTCGAACTTGGTTGTTTTAGCATGGGAACGTCAATGCCTATTTACCCACCCCCTATTTGCACAGATAAAAGTATATAAACGTTTTGTGGATGATATTTTTATTATATGGGAAGGCACTGAGAATGACTTTAGAAAGTTTCTAAGTTACCTTGAAAGTACATCCACTTTCTTACGTTTTACTATGGAATGTTCATCTAAATCCATAAATTTTCTGGATGTGACACTAAATATTACCAAGGATGGCACTATCAGTTCTACATTATATAGGAAACCAACTTGGAGGAATACACTTTTAACTTTTGACAGTATGCATCCCAGATATGTCTTCCCCGGTATCATCAAGAGTCAATTTATTAGACTAAAAAGACTTTGCAATGACACACACATTTTACATTCTGAAGCAGACCGTTTAGAGATGTTATTCAGAGAGAGAGGATATGATTCAGGTCTAGTTTCAGCTATTAGAAGTAATATAATTGAAAATACATCGTTAGAGAATCAGTATGTATGCACCAGGAAAAGAAAAAATCTTATCAGACATAATGAATTTGTATCTGTAATTTTAAATTACACGAGTATTGTCAACGACATTAAGAGGATTTTTTGTAACAACTGGAAAGTACTTACTATAGACCCCCTTGTTAAACAATTGGTAGGGGCCAGGCCACATTTTATGTTTAAAAATAGTCTGAATTTAAAACAATTATTATGTAATGATAAAAGCACAGCTGAAACCCCATCTCTACTACTTAGCCACAAGAGAGGCACATTTCCTTGTTATAATTGTAAAAGATGTGGTTCTATTTCAAAAAAGATAGAGTTCCAACACCCCACACTGAACTTTATCTTCCAACCAAAGTTTTTTGCTAACTGTTGCACCAAGAATCTTATTTATCTTGCTACCTGTAAGAATTGTTCAGCTTTTTATGTGGGCCTTACTAAAAGATGCCTAAAAGATAGGATATATGGCCACCTGTATGATATTCGGAAGATGAACGATTTAAATGCTTTAGCGAAACACATCTTGGAATACCCCCTTCATGATTTTGAGTTTAGGGTATTATAAATAGTTACACCTAATAAGAGAGGTGGAGATAATTCACTACTTTTGAATAACAAGGAACTAAAATGGATTTTGAGATTGGCTGCACACATACCTCCTGGCATTAATAACCAAGTTTCGATTAAGCCTGTTTTGGAAGCCAGATAGATTACTAGTACTGGTTTTTGATGTTTGGTCCTCAGTTTTTAGCTTTTAGCTTCTAGTTTATAACCATTCCTATGTGCATCAACTTTCATACAAACATGATTTTTTGATATAAATCCATCAAAATTTTAAACCTCTGTATTTTATTTAGCATCTAAGCATAACAATTCTAATACACATTTCATCATGTTTACATTATTTTTATACTTATATTTATTTATTTATTCACTTATTTATATATAGTATTTATTTATTTATTTATTTATAATGTTTAATATTTATAATGGTTAATTAATTAGTTATTTACCTTTAATAGTTCAAATATATTTGCATTAGTGCATCAAAATAATCTAGTATATATATACATATATATACACTTTTTACATTTATAACATTAATTTACTTCCATGTAACACCTAATTTTGCACACTAAATATTGAACATTTATATGATTGAATCATTATTTGATCTATTAATATACATTTTTCAAAGGTTTTAAAAAGTTAAAAAGTTATATATTTTATATTCAATATTTCATATTTTATTATATATATTATATATACTCTAAAATAATTATGAGTAATACAAGGTTTATCTTTACCATAATCATTAAGTTTATCTTTACATTTATCAAGTTGATAAATATGAATAAATAAATATACATATGATTCATTACTTCATATAAACAACTATTTTTGTCTATATCAGGTATTTATCAGTGTTTATTAACATTTATTATATTTCATTAATCTGTTTTAAATTCAATCTACCTCGTTCCATTATGTGTATTTGTTTGTTTTTATTGGGTGTATTTATTGTGCTTTTCTATATTTATATTTATATATGATGGTTTATTTATGCAGTTATTTATTCATCTAGTCACTCACTCATTAATTATTACTACCATCACTCGCTGTCAGCCTTATGTTGCCGTCTAGATCATCAGCTGGAAGAATGTTTGTAAATAATTTTGTCCACCTTAGAATTTTGAGTCTTTCTCTTTTCTGAATAGTATGCACCAACCTAAAGTTTTTAATTAATCAATTATCTAATTGAAAAATTGCACAATTTACTGCTTTTAATTTGGCACCTTTTTCTTACTCATTTGTATAAATAGATGTTCTGAAAATGTTATGTGTATTGTCTGATGAAGCGTAGTGGTGACTACGCGAAAGCGCTTACATATAATTAAAGTTCTTTTGTGTCTACAAACTGGATTCTTTACTAGAAAAGTAAAGCAACTGTTTTTGCTTTGAAGATTTGTTCACGTTGTTTTATTCGAACTTTGAGTCTTTTACAGACTTTGTCAGAGTTTCTACTATTTCGTGGTGAGAGAGCCTGGTTACTATCATCATTTACCTGTCTTCAGTTACAGGCACTCTCTCTAGCAGCCGGTGAAGAGTTTTTTTGTTTGTTCGTTTCTTCTACTTTATTTTCACCGTCCGCACACGATGGATACTACCAACATCGAATTGGATTACAATCCAGGGATGAGGGAAGCAGTGGTAAATCTCGAGGATTTGTTACATCTACAGGCTAGCCCTTTATTGGCTCTGGACCTTTCTCAAACTGAGCATGTTATTCCCGTAAATGAAGAGGGCTTTAATATGTCTGATTTCAACTCTGCATCTAAAGCACTTGAAGATGACATGTATAAATTACAAAGATATGCCTGGCAAAGGCAACATTTGGAAGCATGCCTGCACTATTCGATCGTGCCCAGAGGAATGCGAGTGCTGTGTATGCCATCGTATGGTGAGGCGCATCCTGTACTCCTCAAAAAATGGCAGGACCTGAACATCGACCTTGGACACAGGTATATCAGGCTTTTGCTTGATTATTTTACACCTTTAAAAGTTGAACTAAGGGATAAGGTTGATGCTAACTTTAAAGATCTTAGCTACCGCTTTAAAGCGGAGTATTGTGTCCGTAGAATGCGCAACATCTGTTTACAAGTAAACGCCTTTAGCGAGAGGCTGAAGGCAATTAAAATGCGTAAATTGCAGAGAGACTTCCAAGACTTTAAAACACGACAAATATTTGTCTGGCCAAGAGGCAACAATTTAGCACAAAATGAAAATAACATTGCAAATGAGAACGTGAACTGTATACAGCCCTCTGCGTTTGCAGAAGGCTCTCTTAATAATGCTAATAGTGATAACACTTTTCCGGTTAATGTTCCTTCGCTTGTTACTGTTATAGAGGGGACTAACAATGATTCTACGGCTTCTGCCGTGACTGACACACCCCCTCCCAACCAACTAGCTCTGCGACAACCAGCTAGTAATCCAGGAGCTAGACCTAAAGATCTTAATATTGCTGTTCCTTTAGGACCCTCCACGTCTGATAGTTTTTTACCATATCCTGTGAAACAAAGATTTCATCACAGAGGACGTTCTATGAGTCGGGGCCCAAGGAAAAGGAAGCTATCAACAGAAAATTTCCAGCCAACAAGACGAACAAAAATGTGACTGACTTACTTTACAATTATTCTGACTTTAATTTTTCTAATGCAGACATTTCCCTTTTAAATCGTGGATTGAATTTCATTCCAGCTAGTGCTGACACCTTGAGTGATGTTTTAATTGATCTTAGACTATTTTGTAGATGAGTAGCCTTAAAAGCTTTTTTCAGAGAGAAATCTGATTCTACCAGTAGTACTGCTTTTACTGTTTTTAAAAAGAAAAGCACTTTTATGCCCCCATTTCCTCACAATATAGAATGCTTTTTAAATCTCTGTGAGCATGATTTATATGACTTATTTTCTAGAAATATAAAACCTGTTTTTTATAATTTAAGCTTAGATGAATTTAACTCTTTAAAATGTTTGAAACAATGTAATGAAATTTCTGTTAAACCAGCTGACAAAGGAGGTGGGGTTGTGGTCTTAAACACATCTGACTATAACTCTAATATGTGCCTTATGCTTAACGATGATATAACCTATGCAAAATTGAAGTTATATGAAGTTAATACAATTATTAAGAATGTACATGACACATTATATGACTTATTTATTTGCAGACAAATCAGTGAAGAAATGTATAGTTATCTACTGATAGATAACCCCACCATACCCATCATCAAGGGACTTCCGAAAATTCATAAAAATATATATCCTATCCCACTTAGACCCATAGTGTCATGTGATCATTGGGTCACTGCCAACATCTCTAGTTTTATAGAGTTTTTACTTAGACCAGTGGTTGACTCTTTTACTACCATTTTAAAAGATACATATCATCTGCTAGACTGTCTATCAGAAACACAATTAGCCATTCACCAACATGAATACATCCTTATAACCCTAGATGTGAAAAATCTCTTCACATCAATTCCCAATGATCTGGGCATTGAAGCTGTAAGAGATATACTAGTGACAGAAACGTCCTTTTCAAGTGATAGGCAGCTACTTGTAGGTCAACTACTAGATGTAGTTTTAAATAATAATGTATTTATGTTTCTGAATGAATACTACCTACAGAAATGGGGGGTGGCAATGGGCACCCCGTGTGCTAACACCTATTCGAACTTGGTTGTTTTAGCATGGGAACGTCAATGCCTATTTACCCACCCCCTATTTGCACAGATAAAAGTATATAAACGTTTTGTGGATGATATTTTTATTATATGGGAAGGCACTGAGAATGACTTTAGAAAGTTTCTAAGTTACCTTGAAAGTACATCCACTTTCTTACATTTTACTATGGAATGTTCATCTAAATCCATAAATTTTCTGGATGTGACACTAAATATTACCAAGGATGGCACTATCAGTTCTACATTATATAGGAAACCAACTTGGAGGAATACACTTTTAACTTTTGACAGTATGCATCCCAGATATGTCTTCCCCGGTATCATCAAGAGTCAATTTATTAGACTAAAAAGACTTTGCAATGACACACACATTTTACATTCTGAAGCAGACCGTTTAGAGATGTTATTCAGAGAGAGAGGATATGATTCAGGTCTAGTTTCAGCTATTAGAAGTAATATAATTGAAAATACATCGTTAGAGAATCAGTATGTATGCACCAGGAAAAGAAAAAATCTTATCAGACATAATGAATTTGTATCTGTAATTTTAAATTACACGAGTATTGTCAACGACATTAAGAGGATTTTTTGTAACAACTGGAAAGTACTTACTATAGACCCCCTTGTTAAACAATTGGTAGGGGCCAGGCCACATTTTATGTTTAAAAATAGTCTGAATTTAAAACAATTATTATGTAATGATAAAAGCACAGCTGAAACCCCATCTCTACTACTTAGCCACAAGAGAGGCACATTTCCTTGTTATAATTGTAAAAGATGTGGTTCTATTTCAAAAAAGATAGAGTTCCAACACCCCACACTGAACTTCATCTTCCAACCAAAGTTTTTTGCTAACTGTTGCACCAAGAATCTTATTTATCTTGCTACCTGTAAGAATTGTTCAGCTTTTTATGTGGGCCTTACTAAAAGATGCCTAAAAGATAGGATATATGGCCACCTGTATGATATTCGGAAGAAGAACGATTTAAATGCTTTAGCGAAACACATCTTGGAATACCCCCTTCATGATTTTGAGTTTAGGGTATTAGAAATAGTTACACCTAATAAGAGAGGTGGAGATAATTCACTACTTTTGAATAACAAGGAACTAAAATGGATTTTGAGATTGGCTGCACACATACCTCCTGGCATTAATAACCAAGTTTCGATTAAGCCTGTTTTGGAAGCCAGATAGATTACTAGTACTGGTTTTTGATGTTTGGTCCTCAGTTTTTAGCTTTTAGCTTCTAGTTTATAACCATTCCTATGTGCATCAACTTTCATACAAACATGATTTTTTGATATAAATCCATCAAAATTTTAAACCTCTGTATTTTATTTAGCATCTAAGCATAACAATTCTAATACACATTTCATCATGTTTACATTATTTTTATACTTATATTTATTTATTTATTCACTTATTTATATATAGTATTTATTTATTTATTTATTTATTTATAATGTTTAATATTTATAATGGTTAATTAATTAGTTATTTACCTTTAATAGTTCAAATATATTTGCATTAGTGCATCAAAATAATCTAGTATATATATACATATATATACACTTTTTACATTTATAACATTAATTTACTTCCATGTAACACCTAATTTTGCACACTAAATATTGAACATTTATATGATTGAATCATTATTTGATCTATTAATATACATTTTTCAAAGGTTTTAAAAAGTTAAAAAGTTATATATTTTATATTCAATATTTCATATTTTATTATATATATTATATATACTCTAAAATAATTATGAGTAATACAAGGTTTATCTTTACCATAATCATTAAGTTTATCTTTACATTTATCAAGTTGATAAATATGAATAAATAAATATACATATGATTCATTACTTCATATAAACAACTATTTTTGTCTATATCAGGTATTTATCAGTGTTTATTAACATTTATTATATTTCATTAATCTGTTTTTAAACTCAATCTACCTCGTTCCATTATGTGTATTTGTTTGTTTTTATTGGGTGTATTTATTGTGCTTTTCTATATTTATATTTATGTATGATGGTTTA
This sequence comes from Protopterus annectens, assembly GCF_019279795.1. NCBI lineage: Eukaryota > Metazoa > Chordata > Ceratodontiformes > Protopteridae > Protopterus > Protopterus annectens. Next base: position 1,342,858,600 of record NC_056733.1, on the reverse strand, counting down.
TTTATGCAGTTATTTATTCATCTAGTCACTCACTCATTAATTATTACTACCATCACTCGCTGTCAGCCTTATGTTGCCGTCTAGATCATCAGCTGGAAGAATGTTTGTAAATAATTTTGTCCACCTTAGAATTTTGAGTCTTTCTCTTTTCTGAATAGTATGCACCAACCTAAAGTTTTTAATTAATCAATTATCTAATTGAAAAATTGCACAATTTACTGCTTTTAATTTGGCGCCTTTTTCTTACTCATTTGTATAAATAGATGTTCTAAAAATGTTATGTGTATTGTCTGATGAAGCGTAGTGGTGACTACGCGAAAGCGCTTACATATAATTAAAGTTCTTTTGTGTCTACAAACTGGATTCTTTACTAGAAAAGTAAAGCAACTGTTTTTGCTTTGAAGATTTGTTCACGTTGTATTATTCGAACTTTGAGTCTTTTACAGACTTTGTCAGAGTTTCTACTATTTCGTGGTGAGAGAGCCTGGTTATTATCATCATCCCTACAAAGCTAGAAAGTTGATAGAATAGTAGATGTAGCATAAGCATGAATTTTTGCAGGGTATAAAGTACACAATGCACACCTCCCAACCCATCAGAGTAAGAAATTTGGACAAAGCCATAAGGGACAATTGTCCCTACAAAGCCAGAAAGTTCATAGAATGACGGGTTTAGCATTAGCATGGGTATTCTGAAGGGTATGAAGTAAAAAACACAACAGATACATTTTCTTTTTCACATCTGCAATAAAGTTTCAGTGTAGCTGTGTGGGTGTTCCTGTTGCTTAGCTATGCTTAGCCCAGCTGAAATGGCATGATAAGTTAAATAGCAACAGACATCCAGCATAAGCATAAGTGCACTAATGTAGCAGTTAGAGCGTGCACCTTGCATGTAGTCATTCACGGTTCAAGCCTCACCAAAGCTGTTTCCATTTTGTATGTGTAAACATTGCAGTTTTAATTTATTTGTATATTTATGCAGGAATTAACTTATATTTCTCAACCAGAGTAGTGTATTAGACCTAGATGTGAGATGTCAGTGGAATAAAGTAGTGAAACCCCCATATAAACACAAGTGCCCCATACAGCATAGTCACCCAAGAAAATGTAATTACAGCACATTGGGGGATGTCAGGGAAGGTAAATAAATCTATATTATGTAATGAATGATGAATCAATCCCATACAGGTGGTAGTCCAATAAAATAAAACATAAGCAATGCTAAGCATTGCACAACTATGCTGACCAGATGTAAGCATTGTGTAAATATGAATGCTAAGCAATGAGTAGCCCAGCTAAGTGGATTTGCCCATTGGTAAGCAATGCTGAACCTGCCCCTTTAAGAACTGCCAACCATAGCTAAGCAGATTTGCCCATAGCTTTGCTTAGCTCAGCATTTGCAAGACCATCCAATCATGGCAAAGGATGGGAAATCAGCTGTATTTAAACCCCATAGGTGGGAATGCAGCTCATAACTGGTTGTATCTCTACACTGTAGGCATTATGACAGGTGTTGGAGAGGGCATGCACTTTCAGGTGCAGCACTGGGGCATACAGGAGTCCAAGGTCATGGTAGGACTCCTGGTAAAAAAACATGACATGAAACTACTGCAGGACCAGTACCAGGACTCCCAATATAAAGTGGAAGCTTGGGAAACTCTTGCCAATTATGTCACCAGTGCTACTGGTATCCCTTAGACTGGTGATCAGGTCTGGTACCACTTTGTTGACTTGAAATGGAGGAAGAGGGAGCTCTTGGAACAGTGGCTCCAAGAAGCAAGAGAGAGGGGAGATGTCCCAGCAGTGTGTAAATATTCATAGCAATAACTGTTTACCAAAGTCCAGCCTGTGTATGTGATGGATAGGTATGCCTAAATGTTTCTCTATTTTCATTACAGCTCCAGCTGAGTGGGCTGTGAACCTGGAAGCCCACCCCAGTAGGCTGCAAAGGCTGCGTCGTAAGGCTGGTGAGTAACAATCCTGCTTGTAGTAGTCATACTAAATAAATATAAGGGAATAAAATTTCATCTGGCAGTATAACAAATGTGTATGGTTTGTACTGAATAAACCAGGCAATATGACAGTAATAGTGCCATATAGGTCATATTTAAATAAACATGTAACTTCCTGGCAATAAAGTTCTACACCCTGGACTGGTTGTGTTTACTCTGGTGTTGTATGTATTCACCAAGATCTGATATCTGAATATAATGTGTTAACCACTGTTTCCAACAGTGTGCTACATAAAAATATGTCTAGAATGTCTGTATAAGAATGTTGTAATTGCAAGGTCAGGTTGTACAACCAAGAGAGACTTAGACAGAAAACATTGAAAGAATAGACAGCAGTTTCTCCATAGCTCACTCTGATGATATACAAATTACTGTATTTTCAGTAGACACAGCCATTGTTTGAATCCCAGGAGCTGTAGTAAGCTGTATGCATACTTTCAACTAGGACTTTGTGAATATGTGTAGAAACAGCCAGGTTATGTTAACAAACATTCCCCTCACATGTCTTCCAAGTAAGAGAACTGTAACTGCCTGGCAATAAATGTCTAAATCCTGATCTGGTTGTGTTTACTCTGGTATTTCATGGCTTGACATGTTGCATTCACCAAGATCTGATATCTGAATAGTAATGTTGTGTTAACCGCTGTTTCCCACACTGTGCTACATGAAAATATATCTAGGAATGTTTGTATAAGAATGTTGCAATTACAAGGTCAGATTGTACAACCAAGAGAGACTTAAGACAGAAAACACTGAATGAAGCAACAGCAGTTTCTTAATAGCTCACTCTGATGAATCACAAATTGTTGTATTTTTAGCAGACACAGCCATGATTCAAATCCTGAGAGTGGTAGTAAACTGTATGCATAATTTTAACTAGAATTTTGGGAATATGTGTAGAAATAGTCGGGTAGTGTTAACAAACATTCACCCCATAGGTCTTCCAGGTAAGAGAAGAAGAAAGTAGCTATAAGATGGTTGAATTATACACTGTGTACAAACATACCACTGACCAAACCAAGGCCATAGGATATTGTAATAATACCTGTAGAGTAACGATTAGAGCAATGATCATTAAAGTTGTGAGTGCTGCAAGGATATACAAGATATTAATTGGCATCTCACCCCCCCCCCACCATATCTGCAACAATAATCTAAACCCACAAATCAATGTGTATGTTTTACACCAAACTTACTTTTGGGACATATATCCTATTGTTCACCAAATACTGAAATGTGTTTCTATTAATGTTCCATGTTGAAATACTATCATTGGTGGCCTGTTGTTATCAATGTAATCTGCATGCCATTATAATGGCCACTGTGGTTCCATATATGCATGTGTTCTGTTTGATATG
>NC_056733.1:1342702731-1342850231 GCF_019279795.1 Protopterus annectens | reverse complement strand
AAACAATGTACTAATGTATGGTGCAGATATATTAATACAGTATCACTACTGATGTCCATTTTGTCACCCATTTATGTGTGCCATTGTCCATATGTACTGCTGTAACAAGTTGAGATGTATGATTGAGCAGCAAGACTGTAAATACAGTGTGCCAGACTTACATTCAACAGAAATGTATACCAGGTATCCCCTGAGCACATGTATATATGCATATGTTCAGCTGAAAGGCACAAAACTAATCACATGGGTTTCAAGCAGTCAGGTAAATAGGTTGTTCATGTTACACATGTGTGTAATATCAGTATCAGTGCATACAACAGACATATATATGTACAGCTACTGGTGGTTGCATTTCCCTGACACTGATGTGGGTATGGGCGTAGAACTGATTATCAGGTATTAATCAGAGAAGTGTCCATCTGTGTTATGACCCTCTGTCCATGCCTACCACTACCAGCTATAGCAACACCTATATACAGTGGATATCACAAGCGTACACACCCCTGTTGGAATGGCAGGTTTGTATGCTGTATCACAATCAGACACCAGAAGATCATTTCGTACTGTTTCACAACTTGAATGTGACCCCTAACCTGTACAATTCCAATGAAATACAATCAAATGTGTTTCTAGGAAGGTGAGCAACTATTGCCAAGTGAAGATGTGTCATGATGTTAGAGTCCAGACCAAGACGGATGAATGCTGTAACCATCTCAAGAGGTCCATGCACAAGTTTAAGGGTGTCCACACTCATTCAACTGTCTTATTGTGCTGAGTATTATTTCCGTATGTTTTCACAGACCAGATTGTTATGTTTTCAATTGAATTGTACAGGCTATAGGATACACTACATGTAGGAATTGTTACGAAATGAGTTATTGTGGTGTCATGTTCCAATTGCACAAATACCAGGCAGTGTATCAGGGGTGTGTACCCTTTATATCCACTGTAGCTATATGGACACAGCAGTACCTGACCTGTATATCCAGCCTCCACCAAGGTAGAGTAAGCCCCTTTGGTGGACAGCGGCAATACACAAAAAACGTAATAGATTGCTACATTGGCTGTACAGGGACACATAGGTGCAGGCAACAACTTTGAAGCAAGTCCACTTTGTTTGCTACACTATAGTATTACACAGTTATCACAAGCGCCATGGAGCTTATATGTTGGAGAGCTGTCCAAAGGTATCTTTGAAGGTGAGTCACATCAGCAGCAGTACTAAAGGAGGGGTAAGGAAAGTGTAAGTGTGAATGACCACAAAATCAGGTCTCCACCAAGATACACACACTCTCTCATACAAACACTCACATTTATACAGTTGCCAGGATCAAGACTGGGACTCCTACCTAATTAGTTTGCTATACTCTAGCATTACACAGTTATCACAAGCACTACAGAGGTTATATGCTGGGGAGCTGTCCAAAGGTATCTTTGAATGTGAGTGACATCAGCAGCAGTGCTGAAGGAAGGGTACAGGAGATTTAGTGAGTGTAAATGGCCTCAACCATATTCATGTAGAAACACACACACACACACACACACACACACACACACACACACACACACACACACACACACACACACACACACTCACACACAACTTTACATTTGACAGGACTGAGATTACAACTGCTACATGGATACCTATTTGTACTGTAGTGTTACACAGTTATCACAAGCACCACTGACACTGTGGGCTGAGGGCTAACCAAAGGTATTTCTACAGTGAATGACATCAGCACATCATGTGATATAGGTCAATGGGATGTGTAGTGGGTGGGACAGGCCTCATAATAGGATTCTCTCTGTCGCTGTCTGTCTTTCTCTTCCCTACAGCTCTGTGTGTGCATGTTTGACATATTATATTATGTTGGCCTTCAATATGTGTGTATATTCCTATCCAATGTGTTTGTGTATCAATGGTGTATGGCTTGGTGTGTGTGCACAGACAACTGCAAATAACCAATGTAGTCCACTGTGTTGTGAGACACGGGCTTCATTTCTCTAAGTGTAGGAGTATGTCCAGTATGACCTTATATATTGAGTGTGTACATCCATTCCAGGGAGGGTTGTACTCCAGTTCAGGGTTTTGTGTGCTACAGCTACACCTAGCAAACTGTTTCTGCAGGATATCTGTAGATAGGTTGCCAGTATGGAGACACAATGGGCTTATCATACAGGGGATACTGTAACTATTGCTGTTTGTGCTGCTTGTGTGACGTTTGGTTGTAGCATAGATATTCGGACATATGTACTGTTTTACACTATGATGTGTCATGTCATCAACTACTATAGCAATAACCCACGCCTGGTGTGGGTAATGCGGGATTTACCCACGGTTGGCGTGGTTTGGTCCCGAGGGCTTCGCTTAGTTATGACTACTGAATCCTACACAATTGCACATTATAAGCACTTACATGAGTGCATGGATCATGCTATCCCAAACAGAACCAAGACGCTATCCTCCAAAAAAAGGAAGCCAATCTGGTGGTCCCCTGCCATAAGCAAACTGTACAACAGAAGGAAGAAACTGTTGCAAATTAGAGTAAAATCCCTTGAGTGGAGGAGCTCCCTGGTCAGCCTCAGTAAGAAGCTGCAATCCCTGATAAAATCCTCCAAAGCTAGTTACAAAAACAAAATCGTCACTGATTCTAAAGACAACCACAAAGCATTTTATAGCTATATCAAGAATCTCAATGGCAACACTCAGATCTGCTCTGTGTTACAGCACAATGGCACTAAATATACAGACCCAACTGATATTGCCAACATCCTGGCAGATAGGTTCAGTGCTAACTTTACCCCCCTCTCACCCCCTAAAGACCCCATCTCTATACTGGAAGAATGCAAATTTCCTGTAATCATGGCTGCACAGGTAAAAACCACACTCTCCAAAGCCAAGAGCACAGCATCCATGGGACCAGACAACATCCCGGGATGCGTTCTACATGAACTACAAAAATGAACTGGCACCCTACCTAAGTACAATGTTCATTTATAGCCTCAACTCAGGCTTTGTGCCTGCTGAACGGAGCACAGCAACGGTTATCCCGCTCCACAAGGGAGGAGCCACCATGGACCCCGGGAACTACTGCCCCATTAGTCTGATGAGCCTGGTCTGCAAGCCCATGGAACATATCATCATGGAACTTAGAAACAAAGACATTGGTAATCTCCAAACTCTGGATCCCACCCAGTTCAGGTTTGTAAAAGGAAGGTCATGTCTCCTAAACCTGATAGACTTCTTTGAAGCAGTCACCAAAGCTGTAGACAAGGGTAAGGTTGTTCACACAGCCTATCTAGATCTTGCCAAGGCTTTTGACACCATCCCCCACTCTAGAATTATAGATAAACTCACTAAACTAGGTATAAATCCCTATGTCACAAGATGGGTTGCCAACTGGCTCACTGACAGAACCCACACTGTCAAAGTAGCAGACTCCAAATCCGACTTCAGACCAGTGACAAGTGGAGTACCACAGGGTTCATTCCTGGGTCCTGTCCTGTTTGGTATCTACTTCTCTGAAGTACAGGCTAACACAGAAGGTCTTTGGCTAATGAAGTTGGCAGATGACTGCAAACTAGGAGCCATAATCGAAACTCCTAATGATGTGGACATCCTACAAAAGGGCCTCACTGAGACAGATGCCTGGTGTCAAAGCCATGGACTCAAGCTCAATGCCAAAGAGTGCATTGTCACCCCCTTTGTTAAAAACTCTGTACCCATGAACTACAACATAGGCGGTAGTATACTTAACACTGAAAGTGTGATAAGAGACCTTGGGACACAGGTGCACAGTAGTCTCTCCTTTGATAATCACATCGCCCCAGTAGTCAGAAAATCCTTCTATGTGGCACACCTCATCACCAAAGGTTTCTCATTCAGAAAAAATGAGGTAATTGTTCCCCTCAACTCATAACTCATTAGACCCATCATAGAGTACAATGCCCCTTTGGTATGTACCTCACAAGATATCTACAACAAATGGAAAGGCTTCAGAAATACCTCACAAAGAGGATTACTGGCCTCAAACAGATGCCCTATGCAGACCATCTAAAAAAACTCCAGCTTTACTCCATCGCATATCGCCTACTCAGAGGTGATCTCTGCCTAACATACAAAACTATGTCAAACCCAGAACTGTTGAATATGCTCCACTTAAAGAAATCCCAATCCCTCTGAGCTACACACTCTAGGGACCTAAACCTTGTCACCACAATAAACAGAACATGCCAGAGGGATAGATTCCTGTCCCAGAGACGCCCCATACTCTGGAATAAACTACCTGTAGGTTCATAGGTTCATAGGTAGGTACTAGACTATTGGCCCTAGGGCCTATACAAGCCTAGCCAAAGGTACCCTGGCTTTCACCACCCAAGAAAATTATTTTCCTGTGCCACTGTCGAGCAGAGCCACAGAAGTGATCCCTGGGGTGAATTTCCTATCTCCCATCCAATCATCAAGATTTTTCTTGAACAGTGCTAATGAGGAGCTTTGTTTGATATAGATAGGTAGTTTGTTCCAGAGTATGGGAAGTCTCTGGGACAGGAATCTATCCCTCCAGCATGTTCTGTTTATTGTGGTGGTGAGGTTTAGGTCCCTAGAGCATGTAGCTTGTAGGGATTGGGATTTCTTTAAGTGGAGCATGTCTAAAAGCTCTGGGTTTGACATAGCTTTGTGGGTTAGGCAGAGATCGCCTCTGAGTAGGCGATATGCAATGGAGTAAAGCTGCAGTTTTTCGAGACGGTCTGCATAGGGCATCTCTTTGAGGCCGGTAATCCTCTTTGTGAGGTATTTATGTGGTCTTTCCAGTTGTTGTAGATGTCTTGTGAGGTACATACCAAAAGGGGCATTGTACTCTATAATGGGTCTAATGAGTGATGAATAGAGAGGAACAATGACCTCTTTTTTCCTGGATGAGAAGCCTTTTGTGATGAGGTGTGCCACATAGAAGGATTTCCTGACTACTGTGGCGATGTGATTATCAAAGGAGAGACTACTGTCCACCTGTGTCCCAAGGTCCCTTATCACACTTTCGGTGTTAAGTAGACTACCACCTATGTGGTAGTTCATGGGTACTGAGTTTTTACCAAAAGGAATGACAATGCACTTTTTGGCATTGAGCTTGAGGCCATGGCTTTGACACCAGGCATCTGTCTCAGCAAGGCCCTTTTGTAGGATGTCCACGTCTTTTGGAGTTTTGATTATGGTTCCTAGTTTGCAGTCATCTGCGAACTTCATTAGCCAAAGACCTTCTGTGTTCACCTGTACTTCAGAGAAGTAGATACCAAACAGGAGAGGACCCAGGACTGAACCCTGTGGTACTCCACTTGTCACTGGTCTGAAGCTGGATTTGGAGTCTGCTACTCTCACAGTGTGGGTTCTGTCAGTGAGCCAGTTGGCGACCCATCTTGTGACATAGGGATTTATACCTAGTTTACTGAGTTTATCTATAATTCCAGAGTGGGGGGTGGTGTCAAAAGCCTTGGCGAGATCTAGATAGGCTGTGTGAACCACCTTACCCTCATCTACGGCTTTGGTGACTGCTTCAAAGAAGTCTATCAGGTTTAGGAGACATGATCTGCCTTTTACAAACCCGAACTGGGTGGAGTCCTGAGTTTGGAGATTACCAATGTCATTGTTTATAAGTTCCATGATGATACGCTCCATAGCCTTGCAGACCAGGCTCATTAGGCTAATTGGGCAGTAGTTTCCAGGGTCTGTGGTGGCTCCCCTTTTGGAGTGGGATAACTGTCGCTGTGCGCCATTCAGTGGGCACATAGCCTGAGGTGAGGCTATGATTGAACATGGTACTTAGGTGGGGTGCCAGTTAGTTCTGTAGTTCATGTAGAACACAGCCTGGGATGTCATCAGGTCCCATGGATGCTGTGTTCTTGGCTTTGGACAGTGTGTTTTTTACCTGTGCAGCTGTGATTACAGGAACTTTGCATTCTTCTGGTATAGAGATAGGCCCTTTAGGGGATGACAGAGGGGTAAAGTTAGCACTGAACCTATCTGCCAGGATGTTGGCAATATCCATTGGTTCTGTATATTTAGTGCCATTGTGCTGTAACTCAGAGCAGATCTGAGTGTTGCCATTGAGATTCTTGACATAGCTACAGAATGCTTTGTGGTTGTCTTTAGAGTCAGTAGTGATTTTGTTTTCATAACTAACTTTGGGGGATTTTATGAGGGATCTCAGCTTCTTACTGTAGCTGACCAGGGAGTTTCTCCAATCATGGGATTTTACTCTTTTTTGCAACAGTTTCTTTCTTCTGTTGTTGAGTTTGTTTATGGCAGGGGACCACCAGATTGGCTTCCTTTTTTTGGAGGATAGCATCTTGGTTCTGTTAGGGATTGCATGATCCATGCAGTCATGTAAGTGCTTATAAAGTGCATTTGTGTAGGATTCAGCAGTCATACCTCTATTGTCCGTCAGCATGGGTGTCGTGAAGTTTGCCACTTCTGTCTTAAGAAGCATCAAGTTGGCTTTGGAGAAAATTTTTACTGTGGTTTCCCTAATGGGGGGTGAGGGAGGGATGTGGATGTCTAGGGTGATTAGCTTATGGTCGGATCTGACCAACGAGGAATTGACCTCTGGTGTGGAGCACTGGTTGCCCATGTTGGTAATAACCAGGTATAGGATATTGCTGCCCCTGGTGGGGGTGTGGATAAGTTGATCCATGGCATTAGAATTTATGAATTCCAGAAAATGTTGAGCACAAGAGTTGGTACACGAGTAGTTTTCCCAGTTAATGGTAGGGTAGTTGAAATCACCCATTATTAGGGTGTTAGGTTGTACCCTAATATTTCCCAGTGTATTAAGAAATGAGGAGTGGGAATCCTGGGGCATGGTGGGGATCTGTAGCAAGCTACAATTTGGATTGCAGTCTTGCCCAGAGTTAGTTGCACTTGGATAATCTCGGATGCATTATGCTGAGCAACTAGTCTGGAGGTGTGGATATCCTTAATGTATTTGGACACGCCTCCGCCTTTAGTGTTTTGGTCCATGTTAGGTGGCCGAAAGGTGTGGTATGAATTATAGCCTGGTAATGCAGGGGTACTCTCTGGAGCCTTGAACCAGGTCTCTGTCACTGCACAGATGTCGATGTTCTCCATTTCAAGGAGTGCCTCGAGAGAGTGCATTTTGAGGTTTAGACTTCTAGCATCGAGTAGCAATACCCTCAGATTCTTCTTGCCTGTACCTGTTAGGGTGGTGAATTTGTCATTTAAACCTTGCCTAAAAAAGGCACTATAGGGGTGGCAAGAGCCTTAGCCAGTATCCAGAATCCCAGGGGCGACAGGTGCAGGCCATCTCTGGCAAAGCATCGTGGCTTGTCGATCATCTATATCAAACAAAGCTCCTCATTAGCACACTTCAAGAAAAATCTTGATGATTGAATGGGAAATAGGAAATTCACCCCGGGGATCACCTCTGTGGCTCTGCTTGACAGTGGCACAGGAAAATAATTTTCTTGGGTGGCAAAAGCCAGGGTACCTTTTTGGCAGGGCTTGTATAGGCCCCAGGGCCTATAGCCTAGTACCTATCTATGAACCTATGAATGAAGCTGAGACCAATATTCTGAGGCATATAGACTACACATTCTGGCACACACCTAACTTGGTGGAGGGGTAGCTACAGACAATAGACTACTGGTTCTGTGTAAATGGTGCAGCACCTTGTTAGTATGCTGGCTGGGGTTCCCCTCCTTGTACTTTTCTAAACTTCATGGAATGGCCATATCCTGCTGGAGCCATACCTCTCAGTTGTACAGATACACCCAGGTTATCCAGAGGCAGGACTCATATAGCTGGTCAGTTTACCTTCACATTGTGGTTTACAAGCAGTTTTCTGGCTATTCATTCATGGGTTTGCTGGCGGGAGTAGTATGGGCAGACATAGGAGTTTCAGACTTCACACACTCTATGACAGCCATGCTTTTACACCCCCTTCTGTTATTCTCTCCTACACCTAACATTATGTAAGCAATATCTCATAGGTATCCCTATAGTTGAGCCTTTATCCCAGTAGTATTTATGTCCTGATCCATGGTCCTTGCAGTAGGACATGGGAAGGCATGCTACTGGCATTTGTTAACATGGCCATGCATTTGTTTTCTGTTTACTGTTAGGTTGTTAGTTGGGACCCCCTGACATTCCATACATTAGCACTATGAGTGAGGCACGAGCCTTTGCCAGAGAACTGTAGGCCATTTGAGAGTGCTGCAGGCCATCTGTTACTGCATTTCTACATGGGATTGGGGGGGGGGGTGCACACCTGCAGACTTTAACATTTGATATGACTGTAATGGTATTTAGGTTACTATGTTGGCTTCCATTTCATATTGTATTGTGACCTATCCTGCAGACAGGAGGCATATCAGTAGAGTATGCATGTTAGAGCTTAATGGCATATATTTCAGTTTCCGACTTCTTACCCTTCAGAACTGGAATGCAACTGCCAGACTATGCCAGTGTAGGTCTGGTGGGGGGCTGTTCACCATTGCCATAATTTGGGGGCCTTTGCCCAGCCTTTCTTCATGGTCATCTACACCTGTCCTGCTGTGTGAGGCTGGTAGTGGATATGTGACCTTTATTGACATCCATGTGTGTAATCTATTGACACCCACAGTTTTTTGGGCCATCACATATGGCAGTGGGGGTTGTCACCTTGTGTAGTGCTGCCTAGTATGTTGACACTAGTATTTTTTATGAATTTCCTGCTGTCCCATATAGCTGTCTGCTGCTATCCCATTCAGCTACCCAATTCCCTTGTATGCTTGCATCCATATCATAGATACAAGAATGAAAACATACTACTCCATTCAGTAATTGATAGGAAGAGTGACTTACCTTGTTGCTGGACCTGGGCATACTGTGCATACCTCCTTCTGCCTACAGGGGCAGGCTCAGGATGTTCCTCCTCCAAGTTCCTCTGTGCCTGTGCTGGCCTTGGCAATTGTGGAGATCTGTGTGGCCCTTCCCCATGCTGTTCCTGCTGCAGCTGTTTCCACAGGATCATATTGTGTAGCATGGCACATACTATGAACATTTGTGTACATGTAGCTAGAGAGTACTGCAAGGCTCCACCAGATATGTCAAGCAGCAGAACCATGACTTGACCATCCAAAACCATGCTTTACAATGATCCTGGTTTGTGCGTGCACCTCATTATGGTGTTCTTGTTCGGGTGTGTGTGTATTTCTGATGGGTGTCATCAGCCATGGCTCCAGTTCATAGCCAGCATCCCCCACTAGATGACCATATGGGATGTCCCTCCTTGCAGATGCCTGACACAACTGTGAGCAATGCCAGATGTGGGAGTCGTGATCTGCCAGCACACACATTCATGATAATGCCCTGGGCATCACACATGACTTGGCAGTTGATGGAAGGGAAGCCCTTGTGGTTTATGTAGACCCTGCCCTGCTCACCAGGTAGTTCTTTGATGTGGATGTGTGTGCAGTCTATAGCACCAACTACCTTAGGGTATTCTGCTATATGGTGGAAAAGTTGCATACATGTGGTCAGTGCCTCACGGGTGGTGGGGAAATATATGTGGTCATTGGCATGTTGTGTCATGGCATCCAGGAACTGGTGGAGTACCTTGGATGCTGATGCCTGTGAGACCCCCATGATATCCCAAGTTGTTCTTTGGAAGGTACCTGTGGCTAGTATTCTTAAGCCTAAAAATACCTTGGTATCCACTAGGATGGGTTCCCCTCTATTAGCTCTGTGTATAAGGCGTGGATGGCACAGCTCACGGATTTGCTGTAGAATGTCCCTGTCCACCCTATAGCACTCTACTATCTCCAGCTCATGTGGGCCCTGGTAGGTTACCCTGGTTCTGTACACTCTTCTCCTCCTCTTCACTGTGGATCGGTTGTCAAAATTCTCCTCCTCACCACCCTTCATCTCTAGCACATACTGATAGAGTACAGCAGCAGCAGCATCTAACATATTTAGTTATTTTTGCCAGTTAAAAATCCCCCGTCTGTGTACACCTGTGGTGTGGAGTTTGTGGTTGGTGTTTGCGTAGTTTATATTAGTGTGCTGGGCTGCTGCATGTGTAATTGGCTGATTTTGATACATTCCACCTGCAGCTATGCTAGCTCTCCTTGATTGCCTTCCTATTGCTGTTTTCCCTTCCCATTTCCTCCCTATTTAAGCCCTGGGGTGCACCATGTATACCTGATGCTCAAATGTAAACAGTTCTGCTATTTCCTGTGTTTTTCTTTTTTTTTTAGTCCCACTGCACACTGCGTGCACCCATTTAGCTAATGTAAGCACTTTTAAGCAGAAATGGTCTTCCCTGGATGCGAACACGCACTGTATTTCATGGTATAAGACAATACAGCCTCAGATACACCCCCTTCCTTAGCTCTGCTTAGCTAAGGTCAAACACGGTCCACAGAACTTCAATGAGCTTACAGCAAGCATAATACACCTAATTATGAAGTCATTCAGCTCTTATATGTGCACTGTTGTATTGCTGCACCTACACAGTTAGGTACAAGCTGACACTTTGAGGAAATCTGTGATTCAGTATAACTCCCCTCATTTGCATACCCCAGTGTGTAAGTCCTTATTTACTGCACTTAGATGGACCTTTCCCCTTGACAACCAGTGATCCCTGATATTGTTTACATTCTGCATGCCATTGATTATAATGGCAAAATGCAGAATTATCTTAAAATTGACTTTTCTTATTCTTTTTTTTTTTTTTCGGCATGATCCCATTTGCGCACCACTGCCCTAAGCTTAAACAGCTATGAATGGCCAAAAAAAAAGTTTAATTTTTAAAAATAATAAGCATTTATTATTGTCAATGGCCTTATATTTGGTCATTGCCATGTGTGTTTGACTATTATACTTGCTTTCCACGATCTGTCCTGCCTCCGTTTGCTCAGCTGCAGAAATGTATTCAGTTATTAACTGAATGCATTTCTGCTCTGACACTGTTCCTGCACTGAGTCCAACATTTATTATTGCCAATGGCCTTATATTTGGCCATTGCCATGTGTGTTTGACTATTATACTTGCTTTTCATGATCTGTCCTGCCTCCGTTTGCTCAGCTGCAGAAATGTATTCAGTTATTAACTGAATACATTTCTGCTCTGACACTGTTCCTGCACTGAGTCCAGACAGCTTTGTGGATCACAAAATCAACTCATTTGCATGGTTTTTACCAGCAAATGAGGTGACTTGCATCCCACATGGCTTTCCATGCAGGAACACTGTAGGGCTGCTCATGCACATGAAAATGGCACTTTCCTGGATCGCTTGGTGGCAATTTTCCATGCAGGAGCTTCTATATTGTTCCTGCATGGAAATCGGCCATTCATGAATCCCAGGGTAAGTATTTTTTCATTGATTGAACTTATTTTAAATTCATTTTAACAAGCTGCAGCTGCTTTAGCTAAGGTCTATAACCCTGTATTAGTGATTCCAGTGCATAGATGTGCCGCATGTTTAGTGTATTAAGTGGTCTAACTGTTGTTATTAAGCCCTGGCTTCATTTTTGTGTATTGAGTGCATGTCAGGCTAGTTCAGAACTTGACTTGCCTTTGCACTGAGGCAGTTCCAGGCCAATCATCAAAGAGCTAAGGGTCTAATTTTTTTTTCTCCCACCCACTTTGTTGTAGTTATGTTCTTTAACCCAGGGTATCTGTTGTTCCTGCCCTTTATGATAATTAGACAACATAATTCCCCCTGTCTGTTTATTGGCTGTTGATGATAAGTGCATACGTACCGTTTTGCAATGTCTATTCCCTTAAACTACTCACCAGGCTAAACAACATTTGATAAAATCACTTAGTTTTGAGTGTACTGATACTGTTTGTACTGATTTTCATATCAAATTAGTGAGTTGTTTACTATCATTAGTTTCCTGGCTCTTGTTTGAGGCAGAAGGTTTCCAGGCTAATTGTTTTGTGAAAAAATGTAAACACTCTATAGCAAGTTCACCCCAAAATCATTCTAAAAATGAACTCCCAGCAGTTATAGTTACCCATGCCCCCAGAGGTTAGTCTGAGCCTAAAATAGCTCCCTAACCATAGACAATCACAAGGCATTCTTTAGTTATGTTTGTAATCTCAAAAACGCAACATAGCAATACGCTGAGCTGATTGTGAATAATGTTTCCTACACTGAAGCTGAAGCTATAGCAAACCTACTGGCATATACATTTACCCCTTTCTCCCCCCATGTCTGTCCCTCAAGATATATCTGAAACCAGCTCACCTCCAGCTATCATACAAGACCAAAAAATCTAAAAATACTGCATTGATGGGTCCTGACAATATCCCTAGATGCATCTTAAATAGAATGAAGCATAGTTTAGCCACACCTCTCATAACACTACTCAGTATCAGCCTCCAAACATGTTTTGTACCTAGTGAATGGAGAACAGCTACAGTCATTCCCCTATATAAAGGAGGAACCTCCACAGACCCAGTCAATAACAGACCCATAAGTCTGACCGGGCTCATGTCCAAAGCCATGGAAAGACTTATCACGGATTTAATCAATCATGACATCAGGCACCTCCAAGCACTGGACCCATCTCCATTTTGGTTTGTCAAGTGCAGGTCATGTTTATTCAACCTGGTGGGGTTTTTTTTGAAAAGGTCACCAAAGCAATGGAAGAAGGCAAAACAGTACACACTGCATACCTCAACCCAAACAAAACTTTTGATACAATTCCCCACTCAAGCATAGTAGAAAAGCTAAATAACCTGGAAATAAACTGCTATGTCACCTGCTGGATTAACAACTGGCTCACATATAGGATACAGATAATCAAAATAGGGGAAGTTACCTCCACAAATAGACCAGTAACCGGTGGAGGCCCCAGGGACTTGTGCTGGGAACTGTCCTGTTCATAGGTAGATACTTGGTTATTGGCCCAAGGGCCTAAGTAAGCCTAATCAACAAGGTTCCCTGGCTTATGTCACCCAAAAAAGTTATTTTCTTGTGCCACTGTCGAGCAGAGACACAGAAGTGATGCCCAAGGAGTATTTCCTATTTCCTATCCACTCATCAAGATTTTTCTTGAAGAGTGCTAATGAGGAACGTTGCTTGATATAGATGGGTAGCTTGTTCCAGAGTATGGGAAGTGTCTGGGACAGGATTTTCTGAAGTAAAAGCCAATACCAAAGGGCTCTGACTGACTAAGTTTGCAGATAACTATAAGCTAGGAGCATTAAATCCTCAAATGACCTAGCCATCCTGGAGGAAGGTTTGTCTCAAATTAATAGCTGGTGCCAAAATCATGGACTGAAAGTAAATGCCAAAAAATAAATTACTGTATCCTTTGGGAAGTTGTCTATCCCGGGGAACTACTACATTGATAATATTGCCCTAAGAGTTGACCCAGTTATTCAGGATTTGGGAATTTTTGTGGAGAGTGACCTAGCATTTGACCAATATGTACATTAGAAATGCTTGGTCTAGGGATCTAGAACTCTTCTGCAGCATCAGAAGAACAGTTTGGACGGACCTCTATATTTTACACAGGATATCACTGCTAAGGAGCAGATTCCCCATCCACATAAAACAAAGGACATCCCTGTCAATTTTCAAGTGCAACTTAGATCTGTGGATGGGAAACATAAAGTTTACCCCAGGACTACACTCTGTACTACTAATGGATACAGGCAGCTCCAAAATTCTTCATCCCATGCATATGTCTCAGTTATTCCTATTAGAGGTAATATAAAATTATTGACCATGGAATGGATTAGGCCATTTTATAACTAAATAGGATAGATTACTTTGAGCACAGAAAGGGAAACTGGCTTAGCTTAAAATGGCCCACAAGAGCGGCTAGTACTTACCTATGGACCTATGAACCTATTTCCTCTGGTTAAGTAATTTACTTGTCTTCTGTTTCCATTTACATGTACATATGCTTAACTGCTTCCATGAGTACTAAATCACTTATGAACAGAATCTCATACTAATTGATGCTGTTATGCAGAGCCATCACTCGAGACCTTTGTTGCATTTTATTTGTTTTCTTTCTAGAGCATTCCATAAGCACTCAAATTACTCAAAATAGCAAATCGCATCTTAAAGTAATCATTTCTCCTTCCTTCATATATCATCTCCACTGTTAACTAAATCACTTTCAGTTCAGTCTTTCATTTGGAGTTCCTCTCCATTTAAATATTCTATTATGTCTTTTATTTTGACTTTAACAGATAGTAATGTCACTGGTGCACCAGGCACCACTCTCACCTTTAGCGAAGAAGGTTGTGAGGTCAATTCCCACACTGCACAGATGGAATGTTGACTCTGCAATGCAGTATAAGAGTGTTCCTGCACTCCTGAGTGCATTGTCCTTTGGAAGAGATGTTAAACAGAGGCCCAATCTGTCTGAGTTGGTGGTAGATGCAAAAGATCCCACAATTTCTTTTGAAATGTGTATTGGTCTTTTATTTAAAACATTATTTAAAACATTACATATTTAAGATTTATGCAGTGTACAATTTTCCCTTTCTTTCCTTCATTAGTATATAGTCATGAGTATCTTACTTTAGTTATTACTTGAACTTCTGTCATCATTGTCCTTATTAGACCCCTACTCTTTTTCCCACAACCTCCATCTGATTTTTTTTTAAATTACAGATAATCTCCATGTATCATTAAACGTGATTTCATTTTTCCTTTCATTTCAAATGGTCCACACAGCATAAAATAATTGTTTTATCTGTTTTACAATTTCTTTAGCTTTATGCCCATTATCTGTACACAGTCATATCCATATTTATATCATTCACTTATTTTATACATTCAAAACATTTTCTTTATATAGTTTTTCCGACAACTTTATAACCATTATATATGTTCTGTAGTTTCTTATTTGTGTTTTCCACAATGTATAAAACTCACTTATTTTTATATGGTATATTTCCTTTTACTGGCAATTTATTAATCACTAATCTCCATAAAAAATCTTGACATTCTATTTGCTTATTACACCATGCTTTTCATTCTGTTATAGCTTTAGATTTTTCATCTGTTAACTCATCCCAAGGATTAATATAATAATATTGTATCATGCTATTTTTATACCTTATTTTCCTCCCACTTTCAGTTTCATCCATTTTTATTTTCCATAAAAGTATTTTTTTTTCTTGATAAGATCCCATTTCATTATTTATACATCTTTTTCCTCTTTTGAATTTTTAACATATCCCAGTACCACTCATATGTATACTTTAATAAATTTACTATTGACTTCTCATTTTTATCATTTATCCAAAGTAAAACTCCATACAAGTTCAATGAAGCAGCATATACAATAAGGTTTATCTTTTCTAAAAAGATTTCAAGCCAGCATAAACTAAAGCACTGCTTGTGATTCACTGCTGGGTGAGGAAAGTTAACCTATATTTTTCTTCCTGTTTGTGACTTGCTGATAGAGCTGCTTTCTGTGTTACTGTCGCCTTTTTGTTTTTTGTTTAGAGAAATATTTTGTCTTGGTGTTTTTGTTCTATGTGATAGATAGATACTCAAATTATCTAGGCTGCACATTTCACATGTTCTTTCATTGGTAAAATAGTTTCTTGAGTGATACTTAAATACACAGTGCATTTCTGAGCCTTTGTCTTTTCTAAAAAGATTTCAAGCGTGCATATACTAAAGCACTGGTGGTGATTCCCTACTGGGTGAGGAAACTAAGCCTATATTTTTTGTCTGTGCCTTGCTGATAGAGCTGCTTTCTGTTTTACCTACTCCATTTTGTTTTCTGTTTTAAGAAATCTGCTTGGTCTTGTGTTTTTGTTCTATGTGAGAGATAGATACTTAAATTATCTTGGCTGCACATTTCATATGTTTTTTCCATTGGTTAAATTGACTCTTGAGTGATACTTAAATACACAGTGAATTTCTGAGCCTTTGTCTTTTTAAGAAGTTTTGAAGCCCGCATAAACTTAAGGACTGCTGATGATTCCATGCTGGGCGAGGAAAGTAAATCTGTATTTTTGTCTGTGACTTGCTGATAGAGCTGATTTCTATTTTACCTGATCCATTTTATTTACTGTTTTAAAAAAACTTGCTTGGCCTGATGTTTTTGTTTTATATGAGAGATATATACTTAAATTATTTAGGATGCATATTTTGCATTTTTTTATTGGTTAAATTGTCTCTTGGGTTATATTTAAATACATAGTGAATTTCTGGGCCTTTGTCTTTTCTTAAAAGATTTCAAGCTTGCACAAACTAAAGCATTGTTGGTGATTCCCTGCTAGTTTTCCCTCACCCACACCCCTTCCATGATCTGTTTTTTAAACCTGGCGATTTTAAGCTGCCCACCCTTACTGTACATTGAGCTAAATAAGCCCCTCCCTTTCTATACTACTACTTATCTTGAATTATTTATTTGACTTTCCTTGTGCTTATATTGAAAAAGTGCATTTCCCTCTCATTGTCTGTTCTATTGATTTTCTTGTTCTGAATTCATTATCTAGCTATTTGGCGGATAAAGTAGTATATTTTCTACACTCTAGCAAGCCCTTGTTTTTACATCAAGAGGTTAGTGGATTTATCATCTAGTGCGCTGGGAGGTGGTTTGTTTGCTTAGGTTGGGGAAACACTTCAGATTTTGCATGTAGTTTTATTGGCTGGAGGGCTTATTGATCAGCATATCTTGTTTTTAGTGCTTTTATAAATGCTGTACAATTGAGTGGCTCTTGGCTGATTTATACAAAGCAAAGTACTTTTATTGAATAATCACACTTATATAAGTTGTTTAATGTATATGCTGTATCTGTATCTTTCCATTTGTCTGTGGTAGCATTTTGTTTCTTGTTTATGGTAGCATTTCACTTCAATGTGCTTTTACATTAGGAGGACTGAGATTATTCATCTAGTGGCAGTAGGTGTTTACCTGGTCTATCTATGTTGGAAAGCACACAAAAGGGCTTTAAGTATTTTTTGTACTTCTCTTATATACCTTGACTGTAGTTTAGCAGTTTAAAAAATGTATTGTCTGCTGCTGCTTTAAGTAGTTAATTACACTTTATTACATTGTATCTGTTAGTTGTAGGGTTGTTGTAGGTAGTTCATGTTACACTTGGATTCCAAATCAGCTATTCTACATTAAGAAGGTGTTTTTCCACACCCTTGTGGCAAAAGTGTGCTGATCTAATCTGTCTGAGTTGGGGATTTCTAATGGAAGGCCTATTGTGTGCTTTCATGATTGGTAGTTAGCTTAAAACTTGTTTCTATTTGTTCATATTTAAGCCTCATGTTTGTGCAGTGCTGGTCTTCATGCATCAGTGGAAACAGTGCCGTGTATAGACGCAAAAGCCTAGAAGCTCAGTTTTTCCCTAAACAGCTGTCAATAAAACCTTTTCAAGCTTTTCTGCTGCTCTAGGAGCAACTCATCTGCATACTGAGCAGTGTTGTCTTATTGATCATTTTTAACTTACACAAAGTATAGGTCCCACTTGCAGTCTTGGTGCTACAAGCACAGTCTTGTCAAATGTACCCATTCCCTTACCAAATAAAACATACAGTAAGAGCCTGCTCTTATGGATGGGCAGTTTTTCATCATCTCTCTGACCATCCTGATAGACATGGGCATCCTGAGGCAATGTAGCAATGTCTTACTTACTCCTAAAACAAACAAATACTTTATGTGAGAGACACTATGAAACTGGAGGCAAAACTCTCACATAAGAAAGAATGAAATGCCAAACAGGCTGTCAGCACACACACACACACACACACACACACACACACACACACACACACACACACACACACACACACACACACACACACACACACACGCACACACGCACACACGCACACATGCACACACGCACACACACAAACACACACACACACACACACACACAAATTTCCCACACTAAATAAGAACATGACACATAAACCCACATATGTAGCGGTACTCACTGGTAGGTTATCAAAAGATCAGAGACCTCCCAACCAGAAACCACTTACACACATAACAATGCAAAAAAACACAAAACATAATCATACACATACACACCAGTGTCTCAAAACATAAACGCATAAGGTATAATACCACAAAACCTAATGTACTGGTCACAGGTGACGCCATTGTGAGACACACAGATATTTCTCTCACCAGAATGCATAAGGATCGGGTTACAGTTAGTTGCTCATCAGATGTAAGGATCCATCAAGTCACTCAACCACAACTACTGGTATGAGTCATCACAGTCCATCTGCGGGTGAATGACTTCAGATGTACCTCACTGGACTATATGAAGAGAGACATGATTGAGCTCTCAAATTATGCCACAGGCAGATATAAGCCTAGCCTTAAGCAGCATTCTACCTTCTTCAAGGGTGGTGCTACAATACAAACAAAAAATGATTTACTTTAACAATTGGCTTAGCTTCTGATGTCAGTTCAAGGGGATCCAATGTCTGTCAGCCTGGGAAGACATGGTTGACAGGCCACGCTGCTTTGCTGGAGATGACGCACACCTATCTCCTCTAGTCTTTAGGATACGGGCAAAGGCATTAGCTACCACTAATGTGCCTTTTTAAGCAATGTCAAAATAACAACCTCCTAAAATAACAAAATTCTCTCTAGGTAAACTCAAGGTACTGCATATTAATGCTAGGAGTCTAAACAAGAAACTGTACTTCCTGGAAGCACTATTTACTTTGGAAGATGCTGATGTCTGTGCAGTCACCAAGACATGGGTCAAAGGTGTGGAAAGCATCCCAGTCATGGAGTCCTACACTACCTTCCATATTTTCAGACCACAAACTAAGCATGAAAAAAACAAAGGAGGAGGTGTATTCTTCTTTATTAAGGATAATTACACCTGTAGACTGGTCAGACAGTATGACCTTCTTGAGCTAATCCCCACCATGAAACAAAAAGCATACCACATACCTGGACTTAATGGAGTCACTTGCCACACAGCTCAACACCTTATTCATGAGTGATTTTAATAAAACATGGCATCAATGGGTCCAGATAACATCCCAGGTTGCCTTTTAAACAAGTAAAAACATGACCAAGCAGACCCACTTGGATCCCTGTTTAACCACAGCCTATGAACTGGCGATGTTCCAGTGGAATGGAGGACAACAACAGCAATCCTCTGCACACAGGGGGGGGCATCAAATGACCCTGGGAATTATAGTCACATAAGCTTGACTAGTCTCATCTGCAAGGCCATGGAAAGAATCATTATGGACCTTATTAACAAGGGCATAGATAATCTACAAACTCTGGACCCAACCCAGTTCAGATTCATTATAGATAAAATATGCTTGTTAAACATGGTTGACTTCTTCAAGAAAGTCACCAAGGCACTGGACAAGGGAAGGACAGTGCATACAACCTATCTTGACCTAGCCAAGTCATTTGACACAATTCCACATTCAAGTATTATGCTCTCATTTGGGAATTAATACCTGTATTACCTGATGGGTAGCCAACTGTCTCACTGACAGGACACATACTGTCAAAGTGGGTGACTTCACCTCTAGAAAAAGATCAGTCAGCAGTGGCATGCCACTAGGTTCTGTGCTTGACCCCCTTACTGTTCAGAATTTATTTTTCAAAAGTCCAGGCAAACTTAGATGGCCTGTGTCTGAACAAGTTCGCTGATAATTGCAAATTGGGAGCAATCATTGAGTCCTCAGTGATGCTAATATACTGCAGACAGGGTTAACACAGACACATGATTGGTACCAAAGCCACAGAGTAAAGCTAAATGCAAAAAAAATGCATTATTATTCCCTTTGGGAAAGCTGTCATTCCTGCTAATTACATTAAAGACAGCACCCCCCCCAAGTGTAGACCCAGTGGTATGTGATATAGGTACTCAGGTTGATAACAATCTGAACTTTGACCATCACATATCCGCAGTAGTAAAGAAATCCTTCTACCTGGCATATCTTATAAGTAAAGGCATCACATCTAGATCTAAGGATGTTATAATTCCAATATACTCTGCCTTCATCAGACCAGCAATTGAGTACAATGCTCCCTTTTGCACGTACCTCAGCAGACACCTACAACAATTAAGGACCATAGAGGTTTCTCACCAAGAAAAACAAGGTACACAAAACAAGTCTTATGTGGAAAGACTGAAAGCCCTGTCACTGTATTCTGTCTCCTACAGGTTGATAAGGGGTCACCTGTGCCTGGCTTACATGGCAGTTTCTGACCTGGCCCTGATGGAAATGCTACACATTTGTAAATTAAATTACACAAGGGTCACTCACTCCAGGGATCTTAACCTAACCTCTGACATGAACAGGGCATACTGGAGAGACAAATACATCTCTCAGAGACTGCCACTTCTCTGAAAGAAGCTTCCAATTCACATGAAACAGAACCTCTCTCTGCTCACTCTTCAAATGTAACCTAGATCAATGGATAGGTGACTGCAAATTCACTCCTGGGGTGGTGCCCATGTCCTTCTTGGACAGGGGAAGTCATTATTAAGTACCATAGATCATTACCTCTGTGAACTTCACTCACCTAACCACCAAAAATCGGGGCCACTTGGAACAAATATGGCTAGGAGTGTAAGGGCTCTAGGGCCGTTAGCTTAGTAACCATCTATGAACCTATGAACCTACGAATCTTAAATCTCCATCTTCCTTATGCATATATAAGACTCCTCTCTTCACTGGATTCAGTCTCGAACCCCATATAAAAGAAACAGAATCCTTGTAGAACCATTTTACATAAATTATTGGCAACATATGCATACTTGCTAAATATGCTATCTTTCTTTTTTTTCCTCAAAAGATTTTTTATTTTCAATTACAATAACATTTACATAATATTTTTAAATATAATTTTAAATGGGTCTATATTAAATCACCGTACACTTTAAAAAGTGAATGGTGTTTAATCGACCCTATGTAAGCAAAAGCTTACAATGTCGAAGTGTCAGAACAGTGATTTGGAAAAAAAAAATCGCTGTTTCAAAAAAAAAAAAAAAAAGTCAAGTACAAACATTATATTAAGTGGGGGGCTTTACCCCTCAAACCCTGATGTGGGGGGCTGCTCCCCCCACATGCCCCTACTTAAATATACCAACTCCGAGACCGCACTACAGTGCTGAAAACAGCAAAGTACTGAAGTAGTCAAGTGAATTCTTTCCCAGGGAAAGAATTCGCTTAACAGCCGCTTCGATATTTTTCATTTTCAGCCTTTTCAGTTCGACCAAGACACATTTGAAAGAATACATCTTCAGTCTTCTAATATAGACCATTTTAAACAACTATATACAATATTTACAATAGCCTGACTTACAATTATATACACTGTATGTTATTAAATATAGAATTAACAGATCAATTATCAGAGATACAATTTTGATTATTGCAGAGTGTCCAACAAAGATATAACTTTCTTCCAAGGATTATTTACCAATGGCCTGGGATAGATTTGTAGTTCTTTGATTTTTATTTCCATCGATGCAGTTGTCTTCAGTAAAGTGTAGAAGTCTTTCAAGGTTGGTGGTGTATTTGAATTCCACCTTCTGGTTACGCATTTCCTAGATATAGCAAGTATTGTCCATAACAAGTACATATTTGCCTTATTCAGGTAGGGACCTTCATTTACATTTAGTATAATCAATGCTTTAGTTAAGGTAAAGGATTCATTAAATAAAGCTTGTAAAAATGATTGATTCCATTCGAATATGATTTAATTTTATTTCATTCATAAAAAATATGAATCCGGTCTTCTTTATTTGACTTTTCACACCTCCAGCAAAAACCATTTGTAGTAGTACTGATCCTTTTAATTCTATCTGGTGTTAAAATGCTCTATGTACTGTGTGTTAGAGTTGTAATTAACTGATAGTAAGATGTTAGTTTTAATTTCTTCTGTTAACTGCAATGACTGACCTTTTGTTAAGAACTGCCAGTATGATGGTTTGGGAATTGTTTTATATGTTATTAATTCTTTATATAGATTTGAAATGGAATTTTTCTTTTCACAACTATTATATATAAATTCATACAGAAAATGTATTAGATTAGGAATATCTTTAAATGAGGAATTATTAATCTGCATAAATCTTGAGTGTACATTAGAATGCTTTGTAAGGTTAACCAGTCCTGTGTTGGAATATTGTAAGCAGTTTTTATTATATCTATATCTAAAATATTTAATTTATTTACACATTGAACCCAGCATAAGAATCCATTTTGTTCCCAGAAGGTTATTGTTTCCCTATATATTTTGTGAGGAAAGTTCTTAGTGATGGTAAATGGGGTTAAAAGGTCAAACCAAAGTTTTAGATCTATGTTTGCATTGATAAGTTTCCTAAAGGAATTGATGCAATGATTAATCAGTGTTGTTTTAGAAGGTTTTGTTATATTATATTATATTATATTGTATACTTATGCATAGTATATACCAGGGTTTCTTTGATATGTCTACTGTTAAACTTTTTTAACAGATTAAATTCATTTGTTAATATAGCCATTGTTAATTCTTTCCAGTTGGCAAAATAATTTGGGTTTATCCAGTCTATTGTAGTTTTAAGCACAGATGGTTTTATATATGTTTCTGCTTCTGGGAAGTTCAATCCTCCTTGTTTCCAGGGATACCATAAACATTTTATTAAACATAAGTTTATTTCTTTAAGAATGCATCTTTCAAGACTTAACTGTATTTAACCATTTTACTTTCAAAAGATCTCTTTACTCATATCTAGCATCACGGTGGGAATGCTCTTGCTCCCACCCTACATAACTAACACTGGCTATTTTCATTTTCCTTCTCTTTACTCCAGCAAATTTCCTTATTATTTTCCCCCACACACACATTATTATTTCTATGATATTTGCAAAGAATGTACTAGACTGGCCCTCTAATGTCTATGCTTCCTAATATGCAATTACTTTCAGTATTGCTTTGTATTATTCCTTCTGATAGTCTGTATCTGCAGTATGTTTCATCACAAGTCTATATTATTTCTAATGTTCGCTGTACTATTTTTGAAATTATTTGCTTTAATCTTTTGCATTCTGTATAATTATCATTAATAACCTGCTGTACTTAGATTGTTGATGGATATAACCTAGATAGATTGATTCTGTATCTACATTTTTGGAGCTTTTCTCCCCAGGACTCCATTGAAAACGGGTTCATTTTGGCCCAATGGACTATCCTGGTAAACCAACTGCAATAAATAAATAAATAAATAAATATTGCTAATGCTACATATAGTATTTTTGGCAATAAGACCATTTTTATTAATTGCAGTATGTCTTCAAAAGTTAGTATTGCTCCACTTTTCTATATATATTTTTATTGTTTCAATAATGTTTTCATAAGTTATTAATATTGTTTTGTTTATATTTTTGCATAACACTATTCCTAAATAATTTAGCGTAAGTTCTTGTTTTCCTATGGTGGATTTATAGGTTCATAGGTTCATAGGTTCATACTAGGCTATCTGCCCTAGGGCATTTATAAGCCTAGCCAGAGTGTGTTTGGCTTTCGCCACCCATTTTAAATTAATTTTGCTATGCCCTTTTTCGAGGTTAGTATACTGTGCATCTGTCTAACAGTGACACAGAAGTGATACCCGGGGTAAACCTACGATCTCCCATCCACTCATCAAGATTCCTCTTGAAGAGAGTCAATGAGGGACTCTGCCTAACCTGGACTGGGATTTTATTCCAGAGTGAAGGGAGCCTCTGGGTTATGAATCTGCCCCTCCAGCATGTCCTATTTATTTCAGTGCTGAGGTTCAAGTCTCTCAAGCACGTAGCTCGATGGGATTTGGATTTTCTGAGGTGCAGCATGTCCATTAATTCCGGGTTGTACATGGCTTTATACGTCAAGCACAGATCGCCTCTGAGCAGGTGGTATGCCACTGAGTTGAGCTGGAGTTTCTTTAACCGGGCAGCATATGGTATCTGTTTGAGCCCTTTGATCCTCCTGGTGAGGTACTTTTGGGGTCTTTCCAGTTGCTGCAGGTGTCTGGTAAGGTACATCCCAAAAGGGGCATTGTACTCAATTATGGGCCTGATGAGGGATGAGTAAAGAGGCACGATGACCTCCCCTGATCTATATGTGAATCCTTTTATGATTAGGTGGGCTGTATAAAATGTTTTTCTAACCACTTTGGCCACGTGGTTGTCAAATGAGAGATTGCTATCAACTTGGGTCCCCAGGTCCCTAATTACTTCTTCTGTACTTAATGGATTACCACCTATGTGGTCATTTGTGGGCACTTTGTCTTTGCCAAAGGGGATGACTATACACTTTTTGGCATTTAGCTTGAGGCCATGGCTCTGGCTCCAGTTGTCTGTTTCTATGAGGCCCTTTTGGAGGATGCTTGTGTCAGCTGGAGAGTCGATTATGGCACTCAGTTTGCAGTCATCTGCAAACTTGGTCAGCCACAGTCCTTCCGTGTTGGCCTGTACCTCCGAGAAATATATACCGAACAAGAGAGGTCCCAGGACTGAGCCTTGTAGGATGCCACTTGTAACTGGTTTGGAGTCTGACATGGCTCCAGCAATTCTAACCATGTGGGTTCTGTCCTTGAGCCAGTTTGCAACCCATCTAGTGACATAGGGGTTTATATTTAAGCTGGTGAGCTTATCTATAATGCTGAGTGGGGTATTGTATCGAAGGTTTTTGCGTGGTCCAGGTAGGCTGTGTGGACCACCTTCCCCTAGTCAATCACCTTAGTGACTGTTTCAAGGAAATTGACCAGGTTTAAGAGGCAGGATCTGCCCTTAACAAAGCTGAACTGGGTAAGATCCAGTGTCTGTAGGTCCCCAATATCTTTATTTATGAGGTCCATGATGATCCTTTCCATAGCTTTGCAGACCAAGCTAGTCAGGCTTATGGGGCGATAGTTTCCAGGATCCGTTGAGGCACCACCTTTGTGGAGAGGGACCACTGTTGCTGTACGCCACTCTTTCGGTACATATCCTGTAGTAAGGCTGAGATTGAATAGTAGTTTTATGTTTGGGTTTAGCTCTTCTTGGAGTTCATGTAGGATGCAGCCTGGGACACCGTCTGGTCCCATTGATGCTGTGTTTTTTGCTTTGGAGAGAGCGGCTCTTACCTGAGCATCTGAGATGTCAGGGGGGCAGCACTCTGCTGGGATAGATATTTGCCCTTTTGGTGGGGAGGGGGGGAGAAGTTTGCACTGAACCTGTCAGCTAGGATGTTGGCAATGTCTGTCGGTTCGGTGTATTTTTTGTCATTTTGGACTAATTCTGAGCATATCTGGGAAATCCCACCCAGGTTCCTAACATAACTAAAGAAAGCCTTGTGATTATCCTTAGTGTCCTGTGCAATTTTTTCTCTCGAAGCTGGCCTTAGATGATTTTATGAGTGCCCATAGTTTTTTGCTAATACTGATCAGAGATGCCTTCCCTTTTTGGGATTTTGCTCTATCATGTAGTAGCTTCCTCCTTCTATTGTATAATTTGTTTATGGCTGGGGTCCACCAGACAGGATGTCTGCCTTTGGAGGAGTGGGTCTTGGTTTTATTTGGGATTGCATGATCCATGCATTCCTGAAGGTGTTCATAGAATGCATTTATAAAGGATTCTGTGGTCTGGGCCGTATTTTCCACAGGCCCGGGGGCTTGAAAGGATTCCACCTAGGTTTTGAGGAGTGTGAAATTGGCTTTAGAGAAGTTTTTCACTGTGGTTTTCTGGGCAGGCAGTGGGGTCGGGATGTGAATATCCAGTGAGATTAGTTTATGGTCTGATCTTACCAGTGAGGGACACACTTCTGGTCTGGAGCATAGTGTCCCCATGTTGGTGATGATCAGGTCCAGTATGTTTTCCCCTCTTGTGGGAGTGGTAACAAGTTGTTCCATAGCATTTGAGTTTATAAATTCTAGGAACCTTTGGGCTAGGGTGTTGGAGCTAGAGTAATGCTCCCAGTCTATGTTTGGGTAGTTGAAGTTGCCCAATATAATGGTGTTTGGAGAGACCTTCATATTTTCCAGTGTTCTCAGGAAGGTCGAGTGGGGTTCCTGGGTTTGGAAGGGTGGTCTGTAGCAGGCTATAAACTGGAAGGCAGTTTTACCCACTGTTAGTTTCACATGGATAGTCTCTGATGCTTCATGCTGTGCCACCAACCTGGAGGTGTGGGTATCTTTGACGAATATTTATACTCCCCCTCCTTTTGTGGTTCAGTCCAAGTTTTGGGGCCAAAAAGCATGGTATGAGGTATAACCTGGTAGTGCTGGGGTGCTCTCGGGAGCCTTGAACCAGGTTTCTGTTACTGCACAGATATCGATGTTCTCCATGCTAAGGAGAGTTTCGAGTGTGTGCATCTTGAGGTTTAGACTTCTGGCATTGAGTAGCATTACTCTTAGTTTTTTATCCCTTGTGATACCTATGGAGGTGGGTTTGTCTTTTGAGCCTTGCCTAAAGAAGGCACTATGGGGGTAGCAAGAGCCTTTGCCAATATCCGAAAGCCCAGGGGTGACAGGTGCAAGCCATCCCTAGCGAAGCATCATGACTTGTTGTGACTTTATCTGTAACTTGTAGTTCTTTTTTCTTATTTAAAAATAGAAATTTTGATTTTGATCTATTAAAGTGTAGACCTGAAATCTTATAAAATTTCTCCATTACTTCTTCTAGCTCTCCTAATGACTCTCTGGAGTTTGATAGGGTTAATAAAATATCATCAGCAAAAAGTATTACTTTAGATATGTACTGGTCATATACTTCTATTCCTTTTATTCTTGGATTATTGTGTATTATTTATGCAAGTATTTCTATAGCCAAAGCAAATAAAATAGGAGAAAGGGGGCATCCTTGTTTAGTACCTTTTGTTATATGAATAGATTCTGAGGTTAAAGGACCTAATTTAATGCAGGCTAAGTTATTAATATATATGTTTTTAGTAATAAGATGAAGGGAGGAGGAAATTCAAATAATGTTAAAGTTTTAAATAGATATTCCCAGTTGAGGCAATCAAATGCTTTTTCTATTTCTAATCTGATTAAAAGTGTTTCTCTATCTTCTTTATTCACATAATCTATAAGAGTAAGTATCATTTTAATATTATCATGTGTATGCCTGTTATATAAAAATCCAGTTTGATCATTATTAATTGTCTTTGAAAGTGGGATTTTCATTCTGTTAGCTAGGATTGACGTGAATATTTTGTAATCATTATTCAGTAATGATATAGGTCTGTATGAGGTGCAAATGTCTGATGGTTTATTGTCTTTTAGAATTGGTGTTATGAGAGAATATTTCTATGAGGGATTTCTATGAGGGTGGTATTTTTGCTTCTGACTGGACTTCTAGCAAAGTTTTATGAAAAAGGAAGATTACTGTTGAAGGGAAGAGTTTGTAAATTTCCGTAATTATACCATCTATCCCTGGAGCTTTGCTAGATTTACTTTCTTTTATCTTGTCAACAATTTATTTGTAGGATATAGGTTTTTGTAGGTCTGGTTTTAAGTTTCTGGAATTTTTTTATATTGATAAGGTTTGTATCTAAGTTTATTTGGTTGGTATCTAAATCTTCTTTTTTGAAGTGTTCCATATAATGGAACCAAAATGCTTCAAGCATGTCTCCTGTATCTGATACTTTTTTCCCTTTCTTTTCATGATATATACTGCTAATGTTATTTGCTTTAGATCATATTTTAATTCTTGTAGATAAGTCATGTAGATATCTGGGGGAGGTGGCTAATGAGTTTATTTTTAATTTTTCAAAGGCTAGACAAGTTTTGTGTATTAGAATTTCATTATTTTTTTATTTAATTCTTCTATTTCTCTTTTGACTTCTTTTTTTCAGATTTTGCTGTCTAGAGTCTGTTTTGCAAGTCTAATGATTCAGATTCCCACTCTCTAACTTTGTTTTTGTACCGGCCAAGGGTCTTACCAAATAAATATGCTTTTAATGAGTCCCAAACCATGACTACTGATTTCTATTGTATTATTAATTTCAAGAAATAATTGTAGTTCTGACAACATCCATGGTCTGAATTCTTTAATTTTCGTGATATATGATGGAATTCTAGTTGAGAGGATTAAAGGTTTTAAACTCTATTTGGAGCTTCATTATCAGAAAGAGAGAGTCATGATTTGAGAAGGGGCATGGAACTATTGAGAAGTTGAGGATTTGTGTTTGTAAATCTTGAACTATGAATAATTTGTCTATTCTGGCTTGTGTTCCAAATCTATGGTCTTTATGAGAAAATAATAAGGATTTATCATATTTTGCTTTAAAAGTGTCTATTAAATGAAATGAATCAATCCATCTTTTTAAGGATTTTGAAATAGTTGCTATGCGAAAAGACTTCTTGGTGGTTTCAGAAGCTTCTAAGGTACAATTAAAGTCTCCTCCCAGTATAAGATTTCCTGTATAATTGTTGGAAAAAAAATCTAGGTGTTTTTTAACCATTCCTGCTCAAATTCCTGGGAACCAATATAGATTAGCTAAGGTCTATATTTAATTATAACAAACACTAGTAGACCTTCTTTGTCTTCATATTTATAAATAACTTTTGGAGTGATTATGTTTTTCTTTCAGAGAATTGATACTGCTTTTGTTCTATAGGAGGATTGAGCTGACTGTATAGTCCTTAGGGTTCCAAATAAAGCTATCATTAGTCTTAAAATGCATTTCCTGGAGAAATACTACTTGTGCCTTATTTAGATTTAAATATTTAGTAAGTTTGATCTTTTATTTGCATTATTTAAGCCATTAGTATTTAATTATATGAATGTTAAATCCATTTCAAGTTATTGTTGGAAGAAACATGTTGCTTCTTTTTTTTATTTTGATTATAGTAGTTATAACATATTCTCTGATAGCATTGAATGTTATTTTTATGTGTGTAAACTTGGGAGTGTAATTTAATGTTCTTTCTTCTTTAAATACAAGTAGGGCAAAATTCTGGTCAGGCTTTAAAAAAGTGCTTCTATAAAACATTAATTCTGAAGTATCAAATACAAGTAAATATGAATTTCCCATTAAACATGGAATGAAAGTCATTCCCAATCCAATAGATAAAGATAGAGCTATTGGATTATCACTCATACCTTTAACCAACAATATCAACTGAGCTTCATATGTTAAATTATTATATGGAGAATTTTCTTAAAAGTGATATGAAATTCTATATTATTCTATTATTATTTTAATAGTATTTTATATATCAGGATGGAATGTTAGTAGTGTAAACAATTATTATGTTCACTTAGAAAATGTTTATTTATTTATTTCAAGTTTGATAACTGGGGAGGTCCACTGGGCTCAAAGAGCCTGTTTTCAGTGGAGGCCCGGGGAGAAAAGCTCCAATAATACATAGTACAAGCTCTATAATATGATGTACAATGCATAGTGGAAACAGAAACAAACTCAGCAAATTTTACATACAAAATAGCAAAAACTAAACAAAAGTTAAACAGCAGCTTGGAGAAGGATATGAAGCATATTTACATGTTTAGTGGTTGAGAACAGTAGTACAAGGTTAAATTAATACAGAGGTTTAAATCATCTGAGAATGATAAAGAAGTAGCATTAGCATCGATGAGTTCTTTATACATGAATATTAGCATAAGTTAAATTAATACAGAGGTTTAAATCCTCTGAGAGTGGCATAGAGGTAACATTTCCATGAAGGCAGTACATAGGGTTAATCAATAGTGTGTAAGGAAGGACAAACTTTGTGTGTAATAAAGTATTTATGTATTAAACAGGTTAGGTAGGTGGAGTGCAATTGCATCTCCATTTTTGGGAAAGGTAAAAATGCAGCTGGGTTTTGAAGTGTTCAGAGTTCTCAGAAGTTCTTAGGTATGGAGGGAGAGAATTCCATTTTTGATGATGGAGATGGATAGGAGAAGCTGACCAGCGGGACGGTTTGGTTTATATTTAGAGATTAGATTTTGGTGGGTAGATCTTAGAGTTCTGTTTGGGGTGTATAATGTTAAGATGTTTGTTAGTGCAAGGCATATAGTTGGTTTGAAAATAAGCTTGTGGGTGGTGATGAGTTGGAGGTAGTCAAGGTAGTTCAGGAGTTCTAGCATTGCAGCTGGTGGAGAGGTTTACAGTGATGAGTGGAGTAGTTAGAAGTGGAGGTGAACTTTGAGATTTTATTGTAAAAGGAGTCTAGTTTAGAAGAAATGGAGGAAGATAGGTTTGTTAGTAGGGGAATTCCATACATTAGTGAAGGTAGTAAGACGGTAGTGGCGAGGGTCTGTCTTGTTGATGGGGAGAGGAAGTAGGAGTTTTTGTACAGCATGCCAAGTTTCTAATGGATTTTCTTTATATTTAGCTGAATATGGGTATCAAATTTTAGGTGTTCATCAATAGTAACTCCAAGAAGTTTAGCAAAAGGAACAACATCTATAGTGGAGTTGGCAAGGCTTGTAACCTTGAAGGAGGTTTTGTCTAGGTGGATAGATTTTGAGGGAGAGAATAGAAGCATCTTTGATTTGTTGGCATTCAAAAAGTGGTGATTTTGGAGCATCCAGTTCTCAGTAGTTGAGAAGGCAGTTTGAGTTTTTGTTTGGAGTTCAGGGAGGTTTGATGCAGAGCAAACTAAAGTTGAGTCATCTGCATATTGTACTATCTTAGTGTTAGGAATGGCCGCATGGAAATCATTAATGAAGATATTGAAGAGCATAGCGCCAAGAATGGATCCCTAGGGTACCCCATTTGGGGTGAGAAGGAAGGCTCAGGTGCAAGTCTTCCATTTTACTGCCTGAGATCTGCCAGAGAGGTAGCTGTTGAACCAGGTGGATTCATAGATTCATAGGATTTATAGGTTAGTACTAAGCTAACTGCTCTTGCGAGACATTTTAAGCCTAGCCAATTATCCCTTGTGAGACTCAAACCCTGCACCTTGTGTTTGTAAGGCAAACACCTTCACCATTAGGCCACCCTCCCAACCCTTGTGGGTAATGGTGTTTTGTGAGAGGTTAAGATTGGAAAGGTGGTGGAGAAGGTGGGTATGGGAGACTGTGTCGAAAGCCTTGGAGAGGTCTAGGAGGACTGTGGATACAAGTTCTCTGGAGTCTCGGGCATGGTTTACGATGTCTAGAAAAGAAAGAAGAGTTGTTATTGTGCTATGGCCAAGATGGAACCCATGTTGTATTGGGGTGAGGAGTTGGTTATGTGTAATGAATGGCATGAGCTGGAGGTGGACGCATTTCTCAAAAATTTTTGAAATAGGGGAGAGAATCGCTATGAGTCGGAAGTTGGAGATGTTATTATTTTTGCCTCCTTTATGGAGGGGTAGGATAAAGGCTGCCTGCCACAGTTTGGGGACATATGATTCTTGTATGGATCTGTTGATGAGTATGCTAATGGGGATGGTGATGCTGTCTGCTGCTATTCTTAAAAAGAGTGAGGGGATATTGTCAGGAGCATTGGAGCAAGGTTTAAGCTTAGAGAGACTTTTTTTATATATGTGGTGTGGATGGGTTTGAGGTGGAATATGGTAGGTGAGTTTGGGGTAGAAGGTTGGGCAAAGGATTTGATTTGGGGGGAGGTGCTGTTGTTTGGGAAAGTTTTAATAAGTCCGATTGGTTTGACACTTGTATATAACCCAGGATGTAATTAACGACTGTGTTCTGATGAAGTCTATAATATTAGATGAAAGTGCTTAACAATGAGAGTTTTACAAATAACGTTGAGTTATTTCTGGATTTACACTTGGAGTTTTCTTGGGACCTAGACACCAAGGACAGCGGATAGAAGTGCAGTGTGTATTTACTTAGTTGACTTTCGCTGATTACAGTCATTTACTTGTTGTTTGCGGGTGTCATGGATTCCCTAGATGAACTACCATCCATATTCTCTCCAGGGAGGAGAGATGAGATCCAGAAAATGCATCCAGAGATGGCAATTATTAAGGGTGAGCTTACGCGGCTCATTGAACTAATTAGCCAGCCGGAGGGAAGGAATGATGGAACACAAACAGGTGATGTCATTGCATACACTCAGCGGAAGTAAGGTTTCAAATTCCATCCCTAATGGCCAAGAGAATGGTGGCATGCATAATATCGGACCCTCTCATTGGATCCACTGTAGCAGTTAACGGTAACCTTCATTATATACCTAAAGGAGTTTGAGTGGAGGATAATGGATTGGAGGACGATTTCAACATTTCAGGAGCCAAGCAGAAGAGTATGGTTCTCAAAAAGACATATTCAGTTGTTGGACTTCCAACCGTTACAGGTACTGTTAACGCACAGACTTTTAATTCCCTCAAAGATATGAAAGCTAAGGGTATGCAACATGAACTGGATTCTTTTTTAAATGCAATTTTGATTTTGACAATAATAGTTACAATACAAGGACTGGTGACAATGGAGCTACAGTTCAAGGGAATAATAAGACTTTAAAAGATCTAATTTATGACTTTGGTAAAAAAGCTGGGTATAGTGAAAAGCCTTCAATTAGATAATATGTACCTTAAAAGATGCTTGGATTCGAAAACTGTACCCATGGGCTTAAGGTTTTTTAAACAGCCAATGGGAGTAGATATGGATGAAATCAATATACAGGAATGTACTAAGCTTTTTAATAATTTTGGGTACAGTTTTATGCAATTTATTATAAGATGTAATGACAAAAAGTTATGTGCATGTATGACAGAAAAAGAGCACATGAATGAGGTTATTATGAAGGACCT
Organism: Protopterus annectens; assembly: GCF_019279795.1. Lineage (NCBI taxonomy): Eukaryota > Metazoa > Chordata > Ceratodontiformes > Protopteridae > Protopterus > Protopterus annectens. The sequence continues at coordinate 1,342,817,593 of NC_056733.1, read as the reverse complement.
ATTATTTACCGAATGGGAACGTTTTTATAACACACAATATGAATGGGTAGATACAAATTGTAAAAAACAGTTTGACAGGAAATGTAAGAAGTTAAAAAGAGATTTGGAACAATATGAGAACCAACAGGCCTATAGATGGGGTAGTTATAATGAAACCAAGGATCAGTCACCTAATGGACAGGGAAGTAATGATCATGATGATGATGTACATGTCAATAGGGGGAATATTAGTTGGAAAAACAACAGGGATTTTTTAGGGAGAAAGAAACAAGGATGACAAGGACAGGAAAAACAAGGAGCTCCAGTACACAGGAATTGCAGGGAGGCCACATTTCAGGGGAATTGGCAACACCCGAACAGAATAAATTGGATAAGGAGTTAAACATAGTCAAACACAATGATATACTTTACAGTTTAGGATATTTTAGTATATTTAACTATACCCATTTTAAATTGGAGAAGGAACACTTCTCCTTGTTTTCTAGGGAAATTAAATATGTTCCTAATATCAATTTAGATATAACTGATTATATAGCAGAATTTAAGCAATATATGCGGAAACTTAACTTGGCATTGTACTTTCAGGAGAAAAGGGGTGAAGTGATTAAAAAGCCATTTAAAAAGGTAAGCACCTTTACCCCACCGGTGAATACCACCTTTGCTACATATGAGAAAGTAGTGACAGAAGAGATGCATGTATTTCAGAATAAATGTAAGAACAAAAAGATGCAATATAATTTAAGTAAAAAAAGAATTTCAAGTCTTGAAAAAAATACAGGACAACCATCAAATTTAGGTTATGAAACCAGACAAAGGGGGTGGTGTGGTGTTATATGACACTTATGAATACATTAACAAAATACATACTATATTTCTCAATTCAGGGAACTATGAAGTTTTGTCACTGAATGAAGTGAATGTAGGGCACCACAAAATAGACTTATATTTAGAAGAATTCCTATTGGATGATAGGATAGACATTGATTTGTATAACTTTTTAAGTGTGAAATTTCCAGTGTTAGCCAAGGTGCATAAAGATTTGGAAGACCCTCCCTTTCGGTCTATAATATCTGGTAACAGATCCAAAGCTTTTCCATTTGGCAAAGTTATAGACACATGGTTGAAGCCTATATACAAAAAGATATCCCATATAGTCATAGACTCATGGGATTTTTGAGTCTTACTCCTGACATGTGTAAAGAAGAGTTAACATTCGTAACAATTGACGTAGTAGACCTTTTTTCATGTATTCCTAAAGATGATGGAATGAGTTGGTTCAGTAAAAGTATTCAAAAGTGTGTTAGATTATCATGGGATAGAGTATTGTTGATATTAGAGTTTATGGAAATTGTATTAAAGCACAATTACATTTTTTATGAAGGAGAAAATTACAGGCAAAGTAATGGTGTAGCAATGGGGGCTGCATGTGCATCTATCTTTGCTAACTTAGTCCTTCTAGATTGGGAGGAAGAATGTGTATTCAACAGTAGATGGTATAGTCATATAAGCTGTTATGTTAGGTTTTTGGTCAATATTTTTATCCTGTGGAATGGGTCTATGAATGATTTGGAAATGTTTTTTAATTACCTAAATCAATCTTGTGATTATTTGAAGTTCACATATAATTACGATAAAAAAGGTATTTCATATCTAGACACTTACATTTTCACAGCAAATGGTCGATTTACATCCAAAATATACAGGAAAACCACATTCAGCAATTCATATTTAGAATATTCTAGTTGTCATCCATACAGTCAGAAGCGGAGTATTATAAAGGGTCAATGTATTAGAGCAGCTAGAATGACTTCTGAATATAATGACATGCTCAAAGAATTAGACAATATAGGTAGCATGTTTAGCATACGTGGATACCCTACTGGACTTATTGACAATGCTATTAAATACGTAAAAGATGAGTGGGGTAGAAAGTACAAACCCCTACTAGGTACTGTGAAACTTTGAATACTATTAGTAGTTCTAGCAACAACCAAAATGATAAGTTTCAATGAGCATGTATACTTCAATACAGTACACATGTTAAAGACATACAAAAAATAGTAGAAGGAAATTGGAACATTATGAGAACAGATGAAAACATTTACAAAGTATTAGGTGAGCATCCTGTTTTGTATATAAAACAGGATATAATCTAAAGAATAAATTTGAAAGGAAGGCTATCACTAGTAAAAATACAAAGAGGGAAGGGGGTACCCACAAGTGTGGACAATGCAACCAGTGTTTTGCTATAATGGAAGACACCACCCTTGTTTTGGAAGACATTAGCCAAACTTTAATAAGGTTTAAGAAAGGAAACTGTCGTACACAACATGTGATTTATTTAGCCAAATGTACAAAATGTCCATGTTTCTATGTTGGCAAAACTGACAGATGCTTAAGGAATGCGATTTACGATTATTATTATTATTGTATTAGAAAAAAAGATATTACTAATGCATTATATAGACATCTTGTCAAAAGTTCTAATTGTGATATGTTTAAGTTCGCTATCTTAGAACATATAATGGCTAATCCCAGGGGTGGTAACACCAGTAAAAAATTGGGTGAAGGAGAAACTAGGTGGCAAATTTTATTAAATGCAACAGCACACCCAGGGATAAATGATAGTTTATCTACAAAGCCAATTTTAGAATGCAAAACATAATTTATACATATACCCAGTGTGGTAGATTACAGATATGAGTATAAATTAATATTTGAACAGTGTTTTATAATATTACAGATTTTATATTCAAGTGAATATATTTATTTATTTTTTTATTTATATGCGATTTTATACAGAGTAGTTACATAGTTTATTTAATATATGAGTGATTCTTAATACAATGCACTGTGCACTTTAAGGAATTAGTATATTTAACTGATGTATTAATTAATAAGTCTGATTGGTTTGACACTTGTATATAACCCAGGATGTAATTAACGACTGTGTTCTGATGAAGTCTATAATATTAGATGAAAGCGCTAAACAACAAGAGTTTTATTAATAAAGTTGAGTTATTTCTGGATTAACATTTGGAGTTTTCTTGGGACCTAGACACCTAGGACAGCGGAAAGAAGTGCTGTGTGTATTTACTTAGTTGACTTTCGCTGATTACAGTCATGGACATATGATTCTTGTATGGATCTGTTGATGAGTATGCTAATGAGTGTGGTGATACTGTCTGCTGCTATTCTTAAAAAGAATGAGGGGATATTGTCAGGAGCATTGGAGGAAGGTTTAAGCTTAGAGATACTTTTTTATGTATGAGGTGTGGATGGGTTTGAGGTGGAATACGGGAGGTGAGTTTGGGGAAGAAGGTTGGGCAGAGGATTTAATTTGGGGGAGGTGCTGTTGTTTGGGAATGTTTTAGTGAGTTCAGCTATAGTGTTAGTAAAGAAGGAGTTGAACAGAGTAGCTATTTCTGGGTCAGATTTACTAGTGTCAGGGCAATGGTTGTTTTTGGTGCCTGGGTTGAGAAGTGAGTTGATGGATTTCCAGAATTGTTTGGGATTAGAGGAGTGGTTAGACTGGAGTTTGATATTGTATGCTTTTTTGTCTTGTATGATACATTTTTTTGGCTAAGTTGTGGAGTTGTTTATATTTGAGAAGGGTGTCAGGGTCCCTATTATGATGGTAGAGTTTCCAGGTCTTGTCCCTTTGTTGCAAGAGTGTTTTGGCATCTTTGCTAAGCCAAGGGGCGGAATTGGTTTTATACATTTTATTCTTGGAGGGGCTTGGGAGTTAAGAGTGTTTAAGAAGGTATAGTTGAAGAACTCGACAGCACTGTCCAGAGGTAAAGTTTTTAGAGTGTCCCAATTTATCAGTTTGAGAGAACTGGAAAAAGTTGTTGAGATTACGAGTATGGATATATTGGTGTAGATGAGAAGAGGAGGGGGTTGCTCTATGGATGAAGGCTGATAAGTGATCACTGATGGAGTCTGGTAAGGTGCCAGTGTGGGAGATTTTGTTAGGGTGGGAGCAAGGATCCAGTCCAGTGTAGAGCCTGGGGGTTATTTCTATTAGGTCTGGTTATAGCATTTGTGAGTTGAGTGAAATTACATAGATTGATTGAAATGGTGGGCTTATTGGCAGCAATTTTGTTCCAGTCAATGTTCACATCTCCTAGGATGTATGTCTCAAGCTTGATATTATATGAGGCCCATAGAAGAGTGTCCTCAAGTGTTTTAATGTTGTTTCCAGAGGGGATATAGAGAGCTATAACAGAAATGCTTTTCTGGTTATTTAGTTTGAGATTTCCTATGACTAGGTCAGCATTGTTGAACTGTGGAATAGGATTTTGGTAGGGAGTGATGGAGAGTAGGCTAGAGTAGATTAAGGCTACTCCTCCACCCTTATTTTTTAGGTGGTCTTGTCTAAGTACCTGAAACCCTGGGGGTAGTATTTCAGAGTCTGAAATATGGGGTTTTATCCATGTCTCAAAGACAGCTGTTATGTCTGGTTGGGTATGGGATAGTCAATTGTGGAAGTGGGCTAATTTGTTTCTTAGGCTCTGGGTATTGATAGCCAAGATCTTGAGGTATTTAGGGTTGGTAGTATGGGTGGTAATGGGGGGAGATGGATTACTGCTGGTACTAGGTCCTGGGTTGAGGTGTATGTCTCCATCTAGGCATAGGAAATTAAATGGGAATGACAGCAGGGGTTTGGATTTGCTCCTAGAGTTTGGTTGGAGGTACAATAGTGCTTTGGGAATATGATGCTTCATTGAGGTAAATATGAGTTTTAGTTTAAAGCAGAGAAGTGGGTTTGGAAGCACTACGGAGGAGGATATAATGTGGAAATGAGATGTGGCAGAGTTATAATGTGTGCCAGGGGTGATGGTGGGGTGAAGAGGGGATAGGAAAGAAGGGGTAGTTTTTAAGAGGAATATGAGGTAGCATGGTATAGAGGTATTAGGAGTAGTAGGTTAAGGGAAGGAATGAGAAGGGTTTGAAGAGACATGGTGTAGTGTAGGTATAATGGAATAGTTGGGGGGTTAGGTGTTGAGGATGTAATGGGATAATTGGTGATAGTGTAGGAGGGAGAAGTATGGGAGTGTATCTAGAGCTTTAAGGCTTAGGGATGGGGAGGGGTGAGACAGTATTGGAGGATGGGAGGGATGGGAAGGGGTGAGAGAGTATTGGAGGATGGGAGGGATGGGGAGGGGTGAGAGAGTATTGGAGGATGGGAGGGGAGGGGATAGTTATGAGATGAGAGTGGACTGGGTGAGACAGGGGGAATGGGACTTATGGGTAGAATAAGTGTAGGAGCACTGGGGTGGTTGGGATTTGAGGGTAGGGCAGGGGAGTGGAGTGAGCCCGCAGGGCGAATGGAGTGGGTAGAGCCAAGGTGAAGGAAAAAGGCAAGACTGTGAAGAACAATCAGTGGTTAGGTAGATGAGCTCAGAGGTAAGGAAAGTACAGAGAATGTAGCATTTGTTTACTGTAGTTGTTGTTAGGTAAGAACAGAGAGGGTCACAGAGATTATAGGCTAAATGCAGGGTATTAATGGACCCTTTGGAAAGGATTCGGTAGTTGTTTAACCTAGGGGATAATGTGAATACTATGCAATAGGTATGTGCTGCCTCCTAGTGGACAAGCAATAAATGACAGGAGCACTTAGAGCAGTGTAGTGAAAGTTAAAAAGTAATTTAAGAACAAAATAGTGGGTTAAATGAAGTCAGCGGTAGGCTGCTAGCGATGGAGTGCAGGGCTAAATACAACAGTGACTGGTTACAATATCATTCCCATTAGGATACATACACATTAGGCCAATTTCGTAGGACAGGCAAAGGAACAGTGGTGTATCCCTGCTTGGAGGTTCTTTTTTCTGTCAGGAAGCTAGGAAATATCTTGGAATGATGGGAGGCTTCAGGTTAGGTTTATACACTGTAGGCAAATCTTTATGCCAATTTCGTAGGACAGGCAAAGGAAGTTGCGAGAACAGTGGAGGATCCCTGCTTGGAGGTTCTTTTTTCTGTCAGGAAGCCAGGCAATATCTCGGAATGGTGGGTGGCTTTAGGTTAGGTTTATACACTGTAGGCAAAACTTTATGCCAATTTCGTAGGACAGGCAAAGGAAGTTGAGAGAACAGTGGAGGATCCCTGCTTGGATGTTCTTTTTTCTGTCAGGAAGCCAGGAAATATCTTGGAATGGTGGGAGGCTTCAGGTTAGGTTTATACACTGTAGGCAAAACTTTAGGCCAATTTCATAGGACAGGCAAAGGAAGTTGAGAGAACAGTGAAGGATCCCTGCTTGGAGGTTCTTTTTTCTGTCACGAAGCCAGGAAATATCTTGGAATGGTGGGAGGCTTCAGGTTAGGTTTACACACTGTAGGCAAAACTTTACGCCAATTTTGTAGGACAGGCAAAGAAAGTTGAGAGAACAATGGAGGATCCCTGCTTGGAGGTTCTTTTTTCTGTCAGGAAGCCAGGAAATATCTCGGAATGGTAGGAGGCTTCAGGTTAGGTTTATACACTTTAACAAAACTTTAGGCCAATTTCGTAGGACAGGCAAAGGAAGTTGAGAGAACAGTGGAGGATCCCTGCCTAGAGGTTCTTTTTTCTGTCAGGAAGCCAGGAAATATCTTGGAATGGTGGGAGGCTTCAGGTTAGGTTTATACGCTGCAGGCAAAACTTTAGGCCAATTTCGTAGGACAGGCAAAGGAAGTTGAGAGAACAGTGGAGGATCCCTGCTTGGAGGTTCTTTTTTCTGTCAGGAAGCCAGGCAATATCTTGGAATGGTGGGAGGCTTCAGGTTAGGTTTATACACTGTAGGTAAAACTTTAGGCCAATTTCGTAGGACAGGCAAAGGAAGTTGAAAGAACAGTGGAGGATCCCTGCTTGGGGGTTCTTTTTTCTGTCAGAAAGCCAGGAGATATCTTGGAATGGTGGGAGGCTTCAGGTTAGGTTTATACACTGTAGGCAAAACTTTAGGCCAATTTCATAGAACAGGCAAAGGAAGTTGAGAGAACAGTGGAGGATCCCTGCTTGGAAGTTCTTTTTTCTGTCAGGAAGCCAGAAAATATCTCGGAATGGTGGGAGGCTTCAGGTTAGGTTTATACACTGTAGGCAAAACGTTAGGCCAATTTCATAGGACAGGCAAAGGAAGTTGAGAGAACAGTGGGGGATCCCTGTTTGGAGGTTCTTTTTTTCTGTCAGGAAGCCAGGAAATATCTTGGAATGGTGGATGGCTTCTGGTTAGGTTCAAACACTGTAGGCAAGCCGCGAGGAGAACCAGCAGCCTAAGGCAGAACAGGACTCGAGGGGGCAAAGCCTAGTTTAAAGACAAATATGCAATATTTAGTTACTCTTAAGAGTTCCAAAACATGTCAGATATGTCATTTTGGATAAATTAAATGCAACAGAGGAGCATACACTAAATAAGCCAACAAATGGATTATTACTAAAATAATTTGACTAAAACGACTCTGTAGGAGACAATGAGTGATTACCAGTGAAATATGAATTTACTGTAGGTGTACTGTCTTCCTTTACTTTCCCACTCTTCAGCTCACCAACTTCAACTTACACTTATGAAAAGACATGGCTTAGCAGTGGTATCCTGACTCTGAGTAGAGGCGCCCTACATTCTAGTGTGCAGTGTTTTTACATATTTATAGATTTACAAAGCAGAGTCTAAGAATGAACTATGATTACCCCTGTCAATTCCCACCCTACATAGGGCACCTCCTGCTTTCAGAATGGATAATCACATCAGGTCGAGAATGAATGTGAAGGTACCTATATGGTAATCAAGACTTACTTTAGGTAAGTATTAATCAAATAGTATTTAAAGCATCTTAGAGAGTTCTCGAGGCAGTTAGAATACTCTTAAGCCTCTCTTCCTTTGATCAGAAACAGAGATTTCCCTTCCCTTTCTTTCCCTTGTTTTAAATCAGTACTAATAAAAGAAATTCAGCAAACATAGGTAAACAGAAATAACATTCAGTAGTCCGTCTAGTACATGACTTGCAATCCATTAAACAAGTCACTAACTAACATCACTTTAGTAAACATTATAAAGACAAATTAGAAATAATTTCATAGCTCTTTAAATTTTCTGATAAAGCAGAAAGTTAACAATAAGCTATTTTAACTAAAAGTGTAAAGCATTTAAAATTTTCCTTGCATGTATACATTTCTATTTATACTGTAGTGTCAATAGCTGTCTTTGAAATCTGTACAATACTTCACTTCTTCAAATCATTCCTTTTTCAATTGAGGTTTTGTTTTGTCAAAACAGCAACAGTATTTCAAGGGCACAATTAATATTTAGACTGATGTTTCAAATGAATAACTTGTCAGTTGCCAATTTAATTAGTTTAGAATGTCTGGTTAGTGCAAATATAGCATGTTGCAAAAATAATACATATTTTTTGTGTGCTCTAGAGACTGTCATATGCAAGTGACATAAATAATGTAGCATACATAGAGCAGATAGCTTATGGATTCAGGTTGTTAAAGTAAATTATACTAATTAATCAAACAGTTTCATTTAAGTTCACAAGTAATTTGGGGACATTTCAGTTGAGTTTCCAGGAATGTGTAGTCCAATGTGAGTAAGTGAGTCCACTTTTCCTCATAAACATATGTCACAATTCATTAAACAAAACAGAGTCTAACAACTGTCTAATAAACATCATAAAGACAAATAATAGTAATTTCCTATGCTCTTCAAACTTTCTGATATCGCAAAATGTTGACAGTAAGCTATTTTAACTGGAAGACTAGAACATTTCAATACTTCCTTGCGAATATACATTTTTACTTTTACTGTCTTTGAAATGTATGCATTACTTCACTTCTTTCAAGTCATTCATTTTACAGTTCAGGTTATATTTTGTCAAAATGTCAATAGCATTTTAAGGGCACATTTAATATTTAAACTGATATTTTAAATGAATAGCTATCAGTTGCCAAGTGAGTTTGTACAGAATGTGAGGTAACTGCAAAGATAACATTTTGCAAAAAGTAATATGTATCTTTTCATGTGCTCTAGAGACTGTCAATTTTCATGTAACTTTTACAGTGCAGACAGCTTGTGGAATCAGCATGTTAAATTGAGTATTATACCATGATCCCCCCAAAACGTGCACGCTGATTGGCCAGCGTGCCCGTTGTAAATTGAGTTATACTAATGGAAAAAGGTCCGGTCGCCCGGACTTTTTTCCATTAGTATAACTCGTTTTTTTAAAACACTGTCTCGCTATGTTAAATGGGTTTAACATAGCGAGACAGCTTTAAAATAAGCAACATAGCGAGACAGTCCCCGGGATTCATGAACCTTGCGCCAGGCGCCAGCATAGCGTCGGCGTTATAACGCCAAATATGGCTGCTGAGCGATTCAGGTATGAATCAATTCCACGTGCACTACCGGGCGCGCCGACCTGCTCCGCCCCGGCGTAGGTATGCAAAACACACTGTGTGCGGTATTGCACCATGCAAATGAAGGGAAATAGCGATCCACGAAGTGGCGCAGGCGTAGCGTAAGGGCACGGCAATGTAAACCAAAAAAAACGGTTTACATTTACCCAAACATGGCCGAGGAGTAACGGAAGGCTGTCAAAGTCAGGTATCATACAGGTGCAATATGCCAATGGGGAAAGGCACCGAGAATGTCCAAAGAAAATATGCACAAAATGTAAAAAATGACATAAATGGCATGTACGTAGAAAGCACAGCAGAACCCCCGGATATGTGCACAGAAGTTGCAAAGCAATGAAATAATATGACAATGTCCTAAAAGAGCAGTATAACACACATCAGCTGCACAGCCACCACACACCATAGTATGTATGTAAAGCTTCAACCCCAGCGCAATGGTTGTCAAGGAGTGGCGGCAGTGTTCGGCGCCATAACCATTTATTAACAGTTAATGCCATGCAAATGAGGCAGATAATAGTGAATCGCAAAAACGGCGCCGGTGTAAGGATGGAGCAAACGGCGTAGCGGTAGTACACCGAGGAGTGGCCACACGGGATACATGTCAATCTCAGAGGGGTGTGCCACTGTAGGAGGAAGCACATTGGAGGCCAGCAAACATGGGCTGTACAATGCACATCACAGCAGCAGGACCGATGTGTGAGGAAATAGATGCGCTGAGAGTACATAATGCGCGCACAGATGCATGTGCACGAGGATGACTACGAACCCCAAGCCAGTCATGTGACGGCCTCCCCGTCAACAAACACGGATATAGGAAGGTAATGCGGAGAATATGAGGAAATGCGGAAGCAGTGTAATTGGAGCCGCAATGAGCAATCAACACCAATGAATGCAGGAAGGGCAAACGGCGGCAGCTGATAACTCTGCATGCAGACCCCTGCAAAACGGGAAAGGGGAGGCATAGGAATGTAAAGATAGTAGGGGATGTAGTTGAAATGCAAAGAGCAAAGAACCGAAATAGCACAGGCAAGTACAGAGGTAGGATAACGGCGGCAGACAAAGTGCAACAGATGCCATGTGCCTGCAGGATGCACTGCAGGCAATAGTATGTGCAACGTGCAGAAACAGTAAGGTAAGATGCAAAGCCAAGCCAATGCAGGCAAGGGCAATGTAACAGCAAAGGCAACAGCATTGCAGTTGCAACGGTAAACCACGGAAGATAATCCACAGATACGTTCGCACAGACACACCCAATGACATCACCGGGTGTACAGCACAACAGTATAAAGTGTGAATGCACATAACACACAGCGCGATTTCCCAAACGCTGCACCGTAGGGTGTAAACAGATGGGGAACTTTTAATATGTATATGTTGGGTGCCGCCGTGGCCGTGATGCATAGGTATGTGTCAGAGACAGACGGAGTTGCGGAGGACGGTGCTGACAACTACCGTAGGCCTCACAGGAGAAGGAGAGTGTTCAGACCAAGGGTGACCTACCAGGGGCTGCAAGACCTGGAGATAGTAGAGTGCTACAGGGTGGACAGGGACACATTACAGCAAATAGTGGAGCTGTGCCGGCCACGCCTGAGAACAAGAGACAACAGAGGGGAGCCCATCCCAGTGGACACAAAGGTATGTGTGAGCTTGCGAATACTGGCTACAGGTACCTTTCAAAGGCCAACCGGGGATATAATGGGCATCTCACAGGCTTCAGCATCCAGGGTACTACACCAGTTCCTGGATGCCATGTTACGACATGCCCATGAGTACATAAACTTCCCCAGATCTCAGGAGGAGTTGGCTAGCAATATGCGCCGCTTCCACCGTGTGGCACAATACCCGGAGGTACTGGATGCGATAGACTGTACGCACATAGAAATCAAGTCACCACCCGGGGAGCAGGGTAGACGCTACATAAACCGCAAGGGATACCCCTCCATCAATTGCCAGGTCGTGTGCAATGCGCAGTACATTATCATGGATGTGTGTGCTGGCAGCCCTGGAAGCTACCACGACTCCCATATCTGGCATGCCTCACAGCTGTATCAGGTATTCGCCAGGGGGGACATCACACAAGGTCACCTTGTGGGTGATGCTGGCTACGCACTGGAGCCGTGGTTGATGACACCCATCAGAAATGCACACACACACATGCAAGAACGCCATAATGAGGCACATGCACAAACTAGAATAATCATAGAGCGTGTGTTTGGGATGTTGAAATCACAGTTCCGGTGCTTGGACACATCCGGTGGAGCCTTGCAGTACTCTCCAGGCACATGTGCCCACATATTCATAGTATGTTGTATGCTACACAATATGATTCTGCGGAAACAGCTGCTGCAGGGACATAATGCTGGAGGGCCACCAAGCCCGCCACAACTGCCAAGGCAAGCACAGGCACAGGGTGTTCAGCGCCATGAACACACTGTGCCAGCCCCAGTAGGTAGACGGAGGCGTACCCAATATGCCTACGCCCTGGCAAAGAGGGAACGCATAGCACATACTTTGACAGTGTAGGCCCCATGGACTGACACCTCCTTACCTGCACACACAGTAAAATGGACGCCACACAAACATGTCCGCCCGTAATGTGTACCGTATGTGCGGACCTATGTGTGAGTCCAACAAAGGCACCACCCAAACACTGCGCACCCAATAGCCAGCAGAGCATGGAACGCCAACACCTCGACCGCACGCCGGCTCCACAGCAGACGGCGTAGCGGGATGCTGCCACTTTTGCCGCAAGTCGACTACATATGTACTTATGTGCATACACAGATATGGAAATAGATATCAGTACACACGTAGAAATATATGTACACATACACAGATATAAAGTACAACAGGTTAATATGGAACCCAGGGATGCAAGTCGACAGATAAGTAAGACGTGATATCTCCACATAGTAAACAGAGTGAACGACAACCCGATCATCTGGGAGGGTGGCCAGAGCAGGGAACGCCAGCCATGGAAATGTCAACCTGCATCAATGTATATCCGCGGGTCGGGATGATCACCGGGCCACGGTACAGTAACGGATATGCGTGTCATATCCATAGGATATGACTGCGGAGGTACACACGCCGCGATGCGCCAACGTAGGTATTGTGTTCAACCATCGGTGCGAAAGCGGCAATCATACCTGTCAAGTGTACGTCATTATGAGGAACGTACCTCATCTGGGGTCTAAAATAGTTCATGTTCCGTGAAGTTCCTCAAAGTTTAACATTGAAATAGTCTGTCACACACTCATTGTTAGGAATATATATAAATGAAACCTGGTAAATATAAAGTAAGCATATGAATTCATCAAAGGTTCTTCCTTGTAAGTAAATCAGCATATTTCAACCATCCTATGACCCTCTTAGCTGAAGTTGTTAGTAAGCCATTAGTATGTGTTCCACATTTTGCCCATTTGTTACACATTATGAAGGTGTGTGTTCCTCATCTTGGAAATGGAAGGTTGAGAGCTACGGCGGGAATATGTGTATGTGTGAGGTGAGTTTGTCGTGTCTTCCGCTGCGTGTGTGTAATGTGTGTGCCACTGTACATTGTGTATGTAGGTGACATGTCACAGGTGGAGTGGAATAGCATGCGTAGGCATACAGTACAGGAACCATAGGTGTATGTATAGCAGTGCCCACAAAGTAGTATTGACAGCCCCTCAGTGGCTAGGCACGTGGCGACGTAAAACGATGCTAAGCGGAAATGTCCCAGAATGTACCACAGGACCATAGCCAACAGGAGACGCAAAGGACGCATGTACAAACTATGACCGCATGTATGGCGGCCATATGGTATACTTAACAAGACATGTCGGCAACGTTACACAGCATCAGGCATGTACGGCGAAGATACGCTTGTGTCATCCCGGCACCGATCGTGGCCACGTACCGACACGTAAATACCGCAGTGTGTTCCACGACTGTTAAGTAAGCAAGCGCCACACGAATAGGAGGCAACTGGTAGCATACAGGCTGTTCCAAGTACAGGACCACAATCACCGTAACTATCAGTGATAAAATGCCAATGGATAGTAGGCACGTACGAACATCCGCCGATATATAGCCGATGTGAAGGAGGAATACGTGCAGGAAGCACACATGCAGGTGATACGGACACCACATGACATCAACAAAACAAACACTCCCAGAACAACAGACAGGTAACCTGCAGCTCCCCAAGCAGGGATGGAGCACACACACAAGCATATCGTGTATGTATAAATGCAAGACCCACACCCCGTACCCGTCACCCACATCCGCAGATATACCCCATCGCACATATCAAAGGGATACCAGCCGAAACCGTAGCAAACACATACAGGCAGTCAATGACAGCGGCATACCCACAATAAGCCGCGTGGGAAACACTAGTAGCAGCCGATGCTTCCCTGCATCCATTGTGTACAGGGATATAACAGCTATGTTACACATCTAAATGCACAACGCCATCGACAGACGCCGCCAGGACACGGACACCCACATGTCGAACAAAATATCATACCCAACACACACAATCTACGGCTAACAACACAGCGATATGTACCTGACACCACACATAGCGGATGTAGTCACACAAACATGATACAATACATACCATCCCCACGAAGGTAGTGCAAATAACCAACGGCCACACGAGGAATGAACCATGGCCTAGTTTCGCGCGTAACGTACGAATGGAGGAGGATCACCGGTGATATGCGCATAAGTACACACCGAGGAACAGCTATTGGCGTGATGAACCCACATGCCTCAGGTGACGACGAATAAAAGGAGGACTCCCTGGATATTCAAACCGTATGTTCATACCGAACACATACTGAATCCAAAGCAGGCAAGCAAGCAAGCAAGCAAGCAAGCAAGCAAGCAGAAGATATTTACGCATACAGAAGCAAAGGCCGGAAAGGTATGTTGAACCCACGATATGTACTGTTGTAACGCATGATACGTATGACGAATCTGCACTGTATGTGAACGATGTGTGTAAGTAAAGATACCTGTCCATCAGGCAGACAGTGGTGAAAGGTGGTTATGTAATGCTAAGCCGCGGAGCATACCAACGTCTGTGGACAACGTGTGCACAGCAGTGGGACAACATGTACACAGCCGGGATAACCCAAGGTCCCCAATAGGGATTTCAAACACAGAACAATGACACCACCCACGCTGATGCTGTCAGTGGATATCGAACAATGAAGTGCCACAGCAGGGGATAGGACATGTATGTATAGTGTCACAGCACACATGTGCATGGGCATATACCGTCGATGCCATACGGAATGTGCGCACGACGTGCACGTATCCCTTGCAGTAGGGGTGACGATGTCAATTATGTGTAATGCAAAGCTGTCATGATGGATATGTTCAGAAATCATAGACAGTATCACAGGCATAGCATGCATGATGGAGGGATGGACTAATGTTATGTACATAAACAGGATATGTATGGCCTGCACATGTGGGAAAGAGTAGTAGCAGAATAGGTACCCGAAATGGAGTGAACAGCAAGTAACCATGTGCAAACGTTCCGTAGCAGGTGCAATGTGTGCAACAATGATGTCCGGTAGGGCCGTGTGTAAACATATGTGCAATGTACACAGTAGTGTCCACCCCCCCCATGGTAGTGTCCACTGAACGGCAGAGGTGGATGTCAACTGTATGTTTATACAGTACTTCCGCTGTGGTGGTAGCATGGGTCTGTGTCACCCTACCAGTAAGGGAGCTATCACATGAGTAGTGACACAGTGTGTCCCTGTAGGATGTGCACAGGACCTATGTCCCACAGCACGGTGTGTGTCCAGTCTGTGGAGGTCACACAGACGCCCAGGCTGAGCAATGTGGCATGTGTGCACACATGCAGGAGTGGCCCTCCCACACTGCCCACTGCAAACGCCATGTAGGAGTACTACATGCATCGGTAATGTGGAGAACATGGCCCATGGCAGAGTAGAGGACACCCCTGTGTTAGTGGTATGCAGGTGAGCACAGATGTGTTTCACGACTGTCATTTGCATGTGTAAACAGTCTGAGCCAGGCAGACATCACGGCATGACTATACTGAGACATGTAAAGGTGTATCCATTGTGTAAGGTACACCACATATGTGGTATTGTAACACTGCCCGTGTGTACATGTGTGTATGGCACAGGTACAAGGGCAACCAATGTATCAGCCACACATACGGTCCAGAAATGCGTGGCTCTGCACATGTGTACCCACGCCATAGTGGAATATGGCAACCACAGCACCATGTGGGGCATGTGTGTGTACAGCAACCATGTACAATGTGATATGCATGTATAGGTACAGTATCCATGAGATACACAGTGCATGACTGTCACTATGCAAAGGTGATGTGTATGCACTATGTGTGATGTAACTGATGCAATGATATCCACATGATATATCTGCCACACTGACACCTGTATGGTTGTTAGCAATATGACTAGGATGAGCTAGAATGCTGCCAGGTATGTAGATGTGGTATATGTAGGCATGGACAATACTCTGTAACAGCATGTAGTGTATGTAAGTCAATAGTGAGCATGAGGGGCCACATGACTGAGGACTGTGCAATGTCACATGTACCTGACTTGTTGTAGTTAGCATGATATGCCTGCACCACTGTGTGACCTGTACAGGAGGCACATGGTGTAACATCCTGAGACATGGGGTATGATGTGATGCTGGATGCGTACATTGGCAATACCATAAAGTGGAATGGCGCTGAAGGGCAAAGAGCGGATAATGCCTGATTTGATACCATCTGTACCACACCAACCACCCATGCAATGGTATGACAGGTGGCCAGCATGTGGATGTGGTGTGCTGTGGCGCACAAAAGCCCAACAAGGGTGCCAGTAAAGGCATGGAGGTCGTCAATGAGTGTGTGAAGCATATATGTGAGGATGTGGCCCAGTGCCATACTGAATGGCCCAGTCATGGGTGTACAAATGCAGCCCAATACGTGCAATGCAGTACCACCCATGTGTAGTGTGATAGATGTGGTAATGTGGTGGTCAGGGTACACAACGCACATGAACGGGCTAGCAGTCAATGCAGTGTGCTGCTGCAGAGACATGTAACAGCCAGGTTGGCGGGATACAACTACTACGGAGATTGGAGGTGACATTGGGACCGTGTTCTAGGACATAATGTGTGCATGGCAGTACTATGTATGTGTCCACAGGGCTAACACAATGTCCAGCCATGGATTGGAACCCTGTAGTGAGTGAGACTGTGTATTGTTGGTAGGTACCCCATTGGCAGGCACGATGCCAGCAACATCTGAGTCGGCAATGCCTGCATGAGTGTTGTATGCTGCATTGAATGTGGATGTAGCCAAACAGCAGAGACATACCACCACACTGCGTGAGGGCCCACACTGCAATCTATGGCAGTCATGTGTAGGTAGCTATCTGTGGAGTATGTGATTCACCATGACGACACACCATGACTGTCATGTGACACACCACACACATGTGAAAGTAAGTACCATGCAACAGCCTGCACATGTGCCCATACAGCACATATGCATGGAACAGGCATACCACTGTGGCGTCTGTGAAAGGCCAGTACCACCATGTCCCTGTGTGGAATAGCATGGTCCCTACCACCGCGTAAATGTAGCGGAAGTGCACTGTGATATGTGTCGGCATGGTCACGTAGACTGTCCATCGTGACGGGTGCCATGCCATCAACTACCTCTGTCAGTGGATGTCGGTAGTACCGGCTGTAGAGCGTATGTACCATGCATGCTGCGATGGTTGTGTGTCTAGGGTGTGGCTAGTAGGGCTGAGAAGCATGGATGTTCAGCAAACAGAGGGGGGATGTCTGTAGGCATAGCACACAGACACATGGAGGTTTGGTGCATGCCGAGGTAGTGTAGGTGTGGTATGTGTTGTGTAATGTGTCACCCAGCTATGTGTACTGCATGGCCAAGCATGTGTGGGTACATGGGAGTCCATACCAGGAAGTGTGTGATGCTGTCAATACATGGCAGTAGCAACTGTCCTAGGTGCAATGTACAGTATGCCAACACGGCTAGCATGTAACCTGTGGTGTACAGTGTATTCACCGTCGTGTGTCACAATGTGCGTAGTGGTCACGAACATGGGTATCTGAACATGGATTACCCATGATGCAATGTGTCTCGGGAATATACAGTATGTGTGTAAATCAATGTGTTGTGTGGGAACCACCCACCCATGTGTGATGCGGTCCAGGTATGTGCCTGGGAGGTATGATCTGTGTACAATCTGGACTGGCAGGTGTGCCATGTAGGCCATGGAGGCAGGTCCCAGGCACTGCAGATTAATGACATGCGCGCCATACTGTGTGTGCAGTGCTTGTGTACAGCACAGTGGAGGGTGTAAGCTTTGTCACACATCACTGCATGCTGTGCCTACCTGTGACAGCCCTGCCGGAGACAGACATGTGACAGTGCTGCACAGGCAGCATAGCATGTGAGGATGGACATGTGGGCTGCACACCTTAGGCAGATGTCCACAGGTCATGTGTGCCACGGTAGTGTGGTTGAACACGACTATCAGACTGGACAAACACCACATGCCTGCATAAGTACAGTATGACCATAGTCAACAGTCCCAGTGACAGAGTAGGGCAATGTCTAGTATCCCTGCATCCAGCCACTGGCTACTGGACACCTGGCTAGACACACACATCCGGAGGGTTAATTCACCATTGAGCCATCACATGTGCCAGTCTATGTGGGCCGTACAATGTCATCACAGGGTGGCCCCAATAGCAGGTGGCAAGGCAGACACGGTATACCAGGTGATGTCTCATGTGTGCATATGTCGAGTAGCACAGCCGTTCACATGTCTGCATGTCGTGGACGATGTGCTGCTATGTGAATGTAGGTGTGTGTTGTGAATGTTACACATCCAGATAACACCATCTGGCGCAGTCATGGTCGTAAACACCATTACACACATCTACAGCAGTCACAACACAGTCCTGACAATGTGTGTCAGTCACCCTCGTACTGTGTGACATATGTCACATGGTGGAACACCTCCCACTGTCATCTAAGATGGCTACATGATGGCTGGAATGTGCTGTGGAAATGTACAATGCTGGTAGGCCAATGAAGTACCTGGAATCACACACAGTACGCTATGGCAGCCATGTTAACCATGCACAACAATGACCGGCCAACAGACACAAACAATGCATTGACACGTGGAACATGTGCACATGACAACCCCCAATTAGGTCTGTTGCACATATTGATGTACAATTGTCATCTATGGCCATAGCATGGATGCAGACGACATACCCACAGGTAGTACCATGTGATGTAGGTAGGGGGGCATTGCTCGTGTACATGTGACAGTAGGTGTACAGACACATGTGCTGCATAGCCGTCATGTAGGGTTAGCTGTGGCATGTGACCGCTGGACATGCCCGTACAATTGACCATGTCCCACAGGAGATGTTGTATGTGTGCACCACATGTGATGTGCTGGCAACAGGCTGTGACACGTACGGCCGCCAGTGTACCTGTGTGACATTGTCTGTGATGGGTGCAAAGGCATACAGTATCGTCTTGCATGGCCACAAGCCCCACATAGGTGCATAGCCTGAACATACAATACAAGGAGTGTGTGGGATGATAGCAACCCACAGGTGGAGATGGGTACGGACGGCAGCCCACAACCACATGTGTGTGTACGGTGTTCACGTCCACGACACATGAGCATCTGAGAGGCTAGCGTTACAGCTGTACAGGGTTGCATGCATATATGTTCAGCAACATCCCTGTATGTCCCACCACTGGCCCGTGGACCGATGGGCACCAACCAAATGTGCAGATATGAGATGTGCACAGCACATCACAGATGCCTACTGTAGAACAGGCCTACCGTGTAGACATGTGCACAGTAGGTCTGCGCCAGCTGCAAACACGTTATGTGCTGAACCACAGCAATAGTCCAGGCAATGCCACAGATGGACGTGCATGCCTCTGTGTATGTATGTCTGTGAATGCCTCCGGCATAGCAATATAGCTGTGTCACTGTTGTGAACAACAATATGAATGGGTTGTATGTGTGAGGGGTGCGTCATACGTGTATGGTCAGATCGACGATACCATCAGTGGGCCTGCTATGTGAACATCCCTGTCCCCATACATGGATACCTATGCTGTGCCCAACACCACATTCACAGAGGGAGGGATGGTGGTGTGTAGTGCAGCAGCAGACATGGGGGTGGCAGCAGGCACTGGATGTACACATATGTGGTACCCACATCAGTGCAGGCAACCATCCATGTGCACGGGATAGCGGTGTGTGTCCACATACAGCACTGTGTTGATCAATATCCCAGCACATAGCACCTGCCAGGGCTACAGTGTATGCATGGATGTGTGATACCTGCATGCACCAGACATACCCTCAGCAAGCAGCGTACAGCATACCTCGCTTGAGGACAGTGTCCACACCATGGTGATAAAATGTTGAATGTCCATATACACACAGCAATGACATATGGAATGGACAGCCACCCTGCCAATACCGTCAACCCACAGATGGATCACAACCCAGTGCCATGTATGTGGCATACCCTGCCATATCATGCAGACTTGACCAGCAAGGCTGCATGAGCTATCACAGTCCTACATGGTGCAATGGACAAAAGGCACTCTCACTATCAACCATACACAGCAGTAATGTGGCGGTGATGCACCCTGTCGTGTTACAGGTGCTGTGTGATGCTCTGCACAATGTCTGTGTGTACATGCTATGTATGTCCTTTCCTGCTAATGTGTCATGGTTACACATTGCCCCATGTCTATCACATGTGCAACACAGGTGAGCTGTGGCAAGTTGTCCAACACCCGTACAGTGCTGTGTGGAAGTACATGGCACAACACATGCATGTGCAGGTGTCCATGTGTATGTGTACAGTGCCGCTGCTGACGTTCACAATGGACACAGACGTGATGTGTACTGACATATACACAGCGTCCAAGTGAACAGTAGCACCAACGTCACATGGGGACCTATGCCAAGTGATATGGACATAGGTGCAGCCAGGTACACATGTCCACAGCAGGCTAACATCTACATGGTGCGTGTACAGTGTGATGGGGTGGCACACAGATATGATGTGACACCCACAGCTCAATGGTGTTAAGCCAAAACATCGGCTGTGTCACTGCAATGATGCCTTTCACAGATCACTGTGCAGATGTCGTACATGTCATAGCAATGTATTTCCAACAGTATGCCAGCACAGCAGTGTGAATGTGACCTGCCACCATCATTATGTCTTCCAGATAATGCCACGTTCCCGGCTTCCACCTTTCAGTCGACAGGAGGAGGAGGTGATAATCCCATACCTCCATACTAACCACGACGTGCTATTCAGCCATGTGCCACAGCAGGCACAGGAACGACAGGAGATGTGGGAGGAGATGTGCAGGAGGGTGAACAGCCTGGGCGGATACAACCGCGCCTATCAGCAAATCCACAGGCACTGCACAGACCTGATCCGGCATGCAAGACAGTGTGCCGCTGCAATCGCCAGGCAACAACGTGGGACAGGTGGTGGGCCACCAACCCAGCCCCCACTCACAGCCACGGAGGAGCTCCTGGCCAGTCTGGGGACACCCACGGAACAACACGCAGAAACACATGCGTCCATCGTGGAGGTGGGTGTCTCCCGAACTATGAGCTTGGAGCCGCCTGGTAAGTCACTGTTGCATATTTGTATGATGAGCGACGTGGGTGTGGGTGTCATAGTACAACACATGATATAGCAATACATGCCAGGTATATGGCCACACAAGATGCAAACTATAGTATGCTATGTTGTGTTAGCAGACATGTGCATAGCACATGCTAACTCACAGATGCATGATGTGACATGCACAGTGCTGACCGTGGAGATAGTAATGGCTAATGTGTATACCTATGTGTAATCCCTTTACAGGTACATCTGGCGTGTCACAAGGACAAGGGTCTGTTGCAGGTAAGTCTGTTGCTAGTCAAAGGCATGAACTGCTGTATTGATATTCCCCATGTGTCCAGGCATTACATGCTCACCTGTGTGTGCCCCAGTCACGGTATACAGGTTGCACCACCCGACACACACCACCCATGTACAGTAGATACAACCGTTAGCGTACAGTGGCATGACACCACACAACCTATTGGTGTGTTACGTGCATTCAGCTATGCATACAATGGTGTAGGTGTTCCACAATGGCTGCATGTGTAGTATGCATTGGTATGCCAGTGCAGTATGCACACAGTACCACATAGTGAGCTGTGATCTGGCCAGAGCACAGGTGTTACCAATGTGACCTATGCCCCTGCATCGGGTGCACACGTTGTGACATGGCACATGCCATGTCCCATGCACGTGGATATCTGGCTGCAGCATTGTCACACCATGACATGACCTATGCACAACATAGCAGACTTCCACACTGTCTGCATATCCGTAGGGAATGTGACACCCCACACTAGTATGGTTGTATGTCACATGGGCCACCACAGGGCTGTGTGCACGATGTCCACCACACACAATTGTCAATGACCCAGACAGACAAGGACATGGTCGATACCTACAGGCATGTTGCCACACAGCACATCCACAGTGGGTAGTCACCGTTGCACCCTGTACACACATAGTGGGTTCATCACTGTAGTGGACCCCCTGGACATCCGATGTAGTACACCAGTGACATGGAATGCCTCTCCACAGCTACTACAGGTGCCTCCAATGTCCCCCATATACGTGCTGCTGAGCAGCTGAACTGACTTACAGACATGGCAATGTAATGTGTCCAGGTCACGCATCGCACAGACACATAACTGTGTCCTGCTACTGTGCAGTGGCACAGAGCCCGCACTCCACACTGTATAGCTATGTACACAGCTCACAGCAACCGTACCTGCACAGACATCCCTGTTACCCATACATTGTATCTGTAGACTGTACACATAACACTGCACCGTGACAGCCGTTGTGATGTGGTGCATGCGGTGGGACACCATCGTCACATGTCCACATGATACCGCACATGTTTGCGGTGTACATTACATAGTGTCGGCAGCCATGTGTACTGTCAACTCACCCGTGGCCACACGGTGTATCATGCTGATGCATGCAAACTACCATGAATGTGTGTACTGCATGCCTACTAAAAGACACCTGCCTGTTGTACTGTTCCCACCAGGGCAGTGTACATACTGCCACTATGAATGTCTGGTCTGCATTCACTGGTCTGTATTGTGTGAATGCTGCATGCCACCTGCATTATCACATGCATGATGTGTGTGTGTGTGTGTGTGTGTGTGTGTGTGTGTGTGTGTGTGTGTGTGTGTGTGTGTGTCTGTATTGTAACCGATGGTATGTCTTTGTATTGACAGGTGCTGTAGGTGAGTTCCCCTCCTGCGGTCAATCTGATGCTAGTGTCCCCACAGATACTAGTGGTGATGACCATGTGCATGAGGCACAGGCAGGGTCGTCACAGGCAGACACTGTGCCAATGGAGAACATCACACTTACGTCCCTTTCAACCCCGCTCACGGTTCAGATGCCGACACATATCCCAACACCGTTGGCCATAGATGACGGTCAGTCAGCGTCTGTTGGCACCGAGCAGGAATGTGTGGTGGCTGCAGAAGGTGTGGGTACACACGATGTTGCCAGTGTAAGGACTGGTGCAGTGCCACGCAGGCATGTGGCAGGTGCTGCTCGGAGGGGGAGCACCGCTAGACATACACCTGCCGTACAGGGTGCAGCAGCTGGTATAACCAGACGCATGTTCCAGACTGTAATGGCGGCGCAGGCACGTGCCAAACGGCAGAACCAGGAAGGGCAGAGGCTGCAGAGGTCTGCAATCCGTACCTTGAATGACAACATCCAGGCATTGGCGAATGCACAACAGCATCTTGCCGATGTTCTGGATAGGAGATTGGGTGACATGGCTGGGATCCTGGAACGAGGCATGGCCATCCTTGAGCATGCGCAGTCCGTGCAGGAACACCAGGTAGGGATGAGGCATAGGGCACGTGGGCGTGGGCCAGCAACACCACCTGGTGCAGGTCAGCATGTGCGTGCCACCTCCCATGCCCACCCAGACAGTGCTGGTAGCAGCAGCAGTGCAGCTGCTACTACACCATCCACACCAGGACAGAGCAGGCCACATGGACGTGGCCCTGGACGGCCCCGGCGTGGGCACGTTTCCAGCGGACATGTGACATCGGAGAGTGGACAGTCCGTACCTCCACCCGGTCGTGCCTGTGCGACCCCAGGCAGGCGCGGGTCACGTCGCCGCCGGCAGACACAGTGAGCCGTAACACCTGCACTGTACAGTCTGGGGCTGCCAAGCATACCCCGTGTAGGCATCACAAATGAATCATCCAACAAATCACTGGAACCACCACGATGGATAAAACAGCAAACTTATTTTATTTTATAACAGAACAAGCGCTTTCACGCACCACAACTAGTGCGCTTCATCAGGTTATATTATACTGAAGTGAATGTTCTCTTTATATACTAAAACACGCCCTAATTAACAAGCATTTTGGCGGGTAAAAACAATTTATATCAATTTAAAAATTAGCTTCACCATTCACGATGGTCATAATTGGTAAAATACTATGAACAGTTCTCCAAACTTTTTCATTAAGCCATAGGTACTGTCATTTCAGTATGTCCATTTATATACATTTCATATATATAAAAAGTACGATCATATAATCCTATGTTAAATACATTTTGTTAATCATTTCAAAATATTTACATACTAAAGAAATCATTAAAACATAACATAATTCATATCCAGTATAGTAAATTCTGTAAAAACTCATATGGGATATGTGTAAAAGTTGACTGTCCTTGTGTAAAGGATCAGTAAAGGTTATAGGTAGAAAAGCATGGGAATGGGAAGAAAAAGAAAAAACAGAAGTGAGCAAAGGGAAAGGGAAAGAAGGACAAAAAGGGAGGGGGAGGGGGAGGAAAAAGGAAGGGAAGGAGAAGGGAAGGGGAGGGGGAGGGGGGGAAGGGGAAAAGGAAGGAAGAAGAGGAAGTGTGAAAGAAAGGGGGTGGGGGAAGGGGATGGAGGGAGAAAAATGTGACACTATTAAGTCTAGGATCGCCTGGATCACAGCAATGTAAAATAAATAAATGAATAAAATCAACAAAATAATTGGCCTTCTATATATCTTATATAAATATAAATCAGAATTCATCGATCTAAACTAAATAACATCATAAACATTACAATGTAGATCACAATTACCCAGAGCTCTTATATAAGAGATCACACAAGGATACAGAACATTTTTATAAAAGCCACAAAAACAAATGGCACCAGTGGCTATTCATAAAAGCGCGGGTCTAATACTAAGAGCTGTATTTAGGCCAGGTTCTAAATGTGCCCTGAATGTTAAAATCCATCTCAGCTCATTTAGCTCAAGGGTTCCTAATGCATTGCCTTCCCTCCTATTGGGATATAAAATCTGTAGGACTCTAAACCTAAAGATATGGGACGGGAATAATTGACAATGTCTGGCTAGGACATTGCTTACATTTATTTTTCGTATATCATATATATGATTGTAGACCCGATCTTTGAGTCTACGTGTCGTCATGCCCACGTAGTAGGCTTCACAACCTTCACATGTGGCCAAATAAATTACGTTGGTAGTGTCACATGTGGCATAGAAGTTCGGTGTGAACCTAATACCAAGTTCCATATTTTCATACTTCTGCTCATCTGCAATATACTTGCAAGTACAACATTTCTTGCAAGGAAAAGTTCCTTGCCTAAACTTAACCCTTATATCAGTTGGTATATGTAGCACTTTCTCCTTACACAATAATCTTTTCAAGTTAAGGCAGTTACTATATCTAAAGCTAGGATGTTTGCCTACCACATTTAACAACTCCTTATTCATACTAAGTAATTTCCAATTTTTATACAGAATGTCCTTTATGTATTTGACATCATTAGTATATTTAAGGTCATATTGCACCATATCCTTACAAGGTCTGTTAGAATGTCTATAAGGATATTTTACTAAGTGAGTTTCATGAACAGATGTATTATTATTTCTAAAACTCATGGTTAATTGAGTAGGATATCCCCTATTTGTGAAACATCTTGCTTGGAAATCCAAAATGCAGTCACTATCATTAACATTATTACATAGCTTGGTTACTCTAGCCATCTGATTCTTTACAACATTAGGGAAGACATGCCTCGGGTGCATACTCTCATAATGGAGTATGCCATTCTTCCAACACTGCTTTCTGTACAGGGAGGTTGTAAACTCATTCATATCATTCTTAGTTATAGTTACATCAAGATAATTAACACTGGTGGAAGAGAGTTCATATGTAAAACTAAGAAAGGAAGTGGTGGACCCCATGTACTTCACAAAGTCATGTAAAGATTCTGCACTGCCATTCCAAAAAAGTCGAATATCATCTACAAACCTCCTATAAAAAATGGCATTGGCAACAAAGTTCTTTCACGGTCAGTCAGCGTCTGTTGGCACCGAGCAGGAATGTGTGGTGGCTGCAGAAGGTGTGGGTACACACGATGTTGCCAGTGTAAGGACTGGTGCAGTGCCACGCAGGCATGTGGCAGGTGCTGCTCGGAGGGGGAGCACCGCTAGACATACACCTGCCGTACAGGGTGCAGCAGCTGGTATAACCAGACGCATGTTCCAGACTGTAATGGCGGTGCAGGCACGTGCCGAACGGCAGAACCAGGAAGGGCAGAGGCTGCAGAGGTCTGCAATCCATACCTTGAATGACAACATCCAGGCATTGGCGAATGCACAACAGCATCTTGCCGATGTTCTGGATAGGAGATTGGGTGACATGGCTGGGATCCTGGACCGAGGCATGGCCATCCTTGAGCGTGCGCAGTCCGTGCAGGAACACCAGGTAGGGGTGAGGCATAGGGCACGTGGGCGTGGGCCAGCAACACCACCTGGTGCAGGTCAGCGTGTGTGTGCCACCTCCCATGCCCACCCAGACAGTGCTGGTAGCAGCAGCAGTACAGCTGCTACTACACCATCCACACCAGGACAGAGCAGGCCACGTGGACGTGGCCCTGGGCCCCGGCGTGAGCACGTTTCGAGCGGACATGTGACACCGGAGAGTGGACAGTCCGTACCTGCACCCAGTCGTGCCCGTGCGACCCCAGGCAGGCGCTGGTCACGCCGCCGGCAGACACAGTGAGCCGTAACACCTGCACTGTACAGTCTGGGGCTGCCAAGCATACCCGTGTAGGCATCACAGATGACTGAACTGTGTACACACAAACCCACACACAGCAGACACAACTGTAGGGCTCCACCACACCCACATGCAATCTACACAGTCATGCCCAGTCAATGCACAGGCCCTTACACACACACATGATGTCATCCATTGGTACAGCCCATGCCTGTGGCACACATATCACCCTGTGCATATGATGAAGTCTCTGCCGCATAACTGTGAGCTACACCATCACTGCACGGTTAAGCTAACATATTCTGATGCACAGGGTGGACAAGATAGTGAGAGGTGTATGTGATACCTATGTCCGCATAGTACGTGATGTGTATGTTGTGGTGTGTGTGTATGGCTGGTGACAGGTGTGTATGTGATGTGGGTTGTGCACTGACATCATGCAGCAGACATACCATGCAGGACAGGTGCAGCATTCATTGATATGTGTACACAGTATGTGTGGTGGTTACATGTGTAGCACCATGTTGGTGCAGTTAACCCGTATGATACTGATGGTGTACTTGCACGTGCCTACTGTGAGTACTGTAATTAGTTCCCCATGTGTAGTCGTGGGGTACCCACAGGCATGTCTGGCAACATCAGCATAGCACAGTTACCCGCATCCGGCATGGACCCCTACATAGGTACATAGGTGCACATGAACGTAACAGGGTATGTGCCCTACGACATGTGTGGACCTAGCATGACTGTGTGTGGCTGCTAACACCCCTCAGGATGGGGATGCCACATCCATCAGTCCCCAGTCCCTGGTCTAGCAGTAACACACAGATGTTGCCTGGCGCATAACTATCGTCACACATCCACACGTCATTATCAGTCCTGGACGAAGGCAGTCAGGGCCTTTCCATCACATGGGCTGGCACTCCTCTCCGTGTTGTAGGGGGTGTCTGGCCGTTAACCCTGTTCCCCCAGCACGTCCCACTCATCTTTGTGTTGAGGTGTTTGACAGTCGCTTCTGTGCCCGTGTTTGCCTGGAGCCTGGGAGGTGGAATATGCCTATGTCACCCAGGTCAGACATGGCCGTGTATGCCAGGCACAGATCACCACGGAGCAGATGTGCTGTGAAGATTTACAGCCGGAGTCCCCTTGGCCGTGCAGCTTGTGACACATGTCCTAGCACCGTCATCCCCGTCTTGTGGAATGTTTGCGGTCCTTCCGAGTGCTGCAGGCGTCAGGTTAGCTACAGGCCAGATGTGCCATTGTACGCAGTCATTGCTCTGGTGTGTGATGTGTACAGGGGTACAATGAACACCCCTGATGTGGATGCGATTCCATCCAGACCAGGAGGCCACAGTGGAATGTCTTCACACCCACATTGCCATTGTGTGTGTTGACAGAGGTTACCGACAGGTGTGGTAGCCATTTCCCTGAACATGTCCAACATCTTTAATGGCGTACCACCTACATGTGACATTGGGACGAACATGTCCTTCACACTGGGTAGGGCTGCACCTTCTCTGGCATGTAGTAGCAGGCCATAGCTCTGGCACCAGTTATACATGTCTATGACGCCCTAGGTGGATGTCCGTGTCACATGGGGTGTTGGGTATGGTGGCCGGTGTGTAGTCATCTGCATACCTTGTCTGCCACAATCCCCCTATGATTGTATGCACATTGGACGTTCGAATGCCGTATGGCAGGGGGCCCAGGACTGAGCCCTGTGTGCCTCCGGTGGAGACCAGAGATGACTGTGACACGGCAACAGGAACACCTACCCTGTGTGGTGTGACCTCCAACCTTTCTGAGAAGCATCGGGTGACTATGTCCCCACATGTATGCTTGCGAGCATTTCCATGACTCCCATGTGAAGTGTGCTCTGAACACTACCACCAGGCATGGTACTGTGTGCAAAGCCGCGTATCCCCATCAATGGCCTTGGTGACCACTCCAGATAGGACGAGCAGGTTCGGGAGGCAGGATCCGCACTTGACTATGTTGTTGTGGGTATGTCACGGTATTGGCTGTACACCGCTTTCTGTATCCATGAGCACCTATATGGACCTCCCCACAGCTTTGCAGACAAGGCTTGTCAAGCTGATAGGGTGTGGCTGTCTACAGTCCATAAGAGCACTACCCTGGCATAGTGGGTCCACAGATGCCACATGCCATCCATCGGGGACATAGCCCATAGTAAGGCTAACATGACACAGTGGCCGCATGTGTGGGCCGAGGGCCAATGAGGATGGGTAGCACACAGCCAGGGACACCATCGGTGCCCATTGGTGCTGTGTCAACCGACATAGAGATATGGGATCACTCCAGGCCATATGAGATGTTTCGGAGGCTACAGTCTGGTGGGATGGATATGTCTCCTCTTGGGGGGGGGTGGATGTGTGCATGGAACATGTCCGCAGGTTTGTTGACAATGTCTGTGGGTGCAGTGACCATTGTACCATTCCGGACCATTTCCGGCCATGTCTGTGCGCCCCCAACCATGTCCTTACCACAGTTAGGGAAGGCCCTATGGTTGTCTCATGTGCCCTCTGCAGTACCACTCCCACAAGCGGCCGTGGATGTGTGTATGTGTGGCCGTATGGTGACGCCGGTATGGATGGGAGATGGTATCCCTGGTACTGACATTACTCTGTCATGTATTAGCTCCAACTGGTGATGTACAGCTTGTCAGTGGCTGGGGTCCACCACACCATGTGCCTACCTGTGGTCGTCAAGGTCCTGATGTTATCATGTTTGCCTGTTGCAGACATGCATGTGGGTGCTCAGAGAAGGCAGCTGTTAGGCGGTTTGCAGCCTGGCCTGTGTTCAACACTGGCATGGAGGACGTGTAGGGTACCACACCGGTCGTATGATGTGTGTGTGGTTTGTTGTGGAGAGGTCATCACATAGGTCCCCCATGCCGGTGTTGGGTGCATGATGTGGATGACCAGTGGATCCACTATACGGTCTGGCATCACCATTGAGGGCTGTACATCCTGTGTGGGGCATATCCACACCATGTGTGATGGGCGGAACTGTCAGACATCCCCCCCTAGTGTGTATGGTACATGGCTGTTTAACAGTGGCCAGGTGTGAGAACACCTGGGACCTGTGGCGTAGTGTGTTGTGCCATGGGTAATGTTCCCAGGCTATGTATGGGTGGTTTATGTCACCCAATACGGCGCTGTTGTGAGAGCATGCACACTCACCAGTGTCCTCAGAACGTCTGTGCAGGTATCCTGTGTTTGGGAGGGTTGTCTGTAGCTTGCAACAAACTGTAGGCCAGTCATACACATGGTTAATTGCACCTAGATATTCCCCGCTGCAACGGACATGTCAATGGCATGGCCGGGTTTCTGTTGTGTGGCTGGACACACACGACGGTCCACATTCCGCCACCCATGCAGTCGCACCATGTGTATGCATGTCTGCTCTGTGCCGAGTCTAAGTGTCTGAGCATGCCAAGTAGGCAGCTGTGTAGATAGACACACAGCACAGTGCACACCGCGGCTGACTGCAGTTATACCCCGGATGCATGCCTGTATCCCCTTCGCAACGGCCACGTCTGTGGCATGGCCAGGTTGCTGTTGCGTGGCTGGACACACACGACGGTCCGCATTCCGCCACCCATGCAGTCGCACCATGTGTATGCATGTCTGCTCTGTGCCGAGTCTGAGTGTCTGAGCATGCCCAGTAGGCAGTGATGTACTGATCAGTAGGTAGTTGGTATTCCCGACTGCAGCACTAACGTGTTACTGTACGGCAACCTTGGGATGCTAACAGGCTGCGTGACTGCGCACTCTGACCTAACTCCCGATCAGGCGCATTGCCTCTTCAAATGATACCACCCACGTAGGGGTATGCCTCCTGACAGCGCTCTGCTCAGTAAATTCGGTAGCGCGTTCTGTAAATGCTTCATACTGTAGTGTGTTCATGTAGATAGGCGTAGGTTCGTCCCCCGTCCCTTCCGTGTGTGTGTGTGTGTGTGTGTGTCTCTGTGTGTGTGTGTTTCCAGCTGCCTCTGCGAATGAACATGCTTTTAGATGCTCCGCAACACATACCTTGCCTATTGCCAACTATTGTCTTGCGGGTGACGTCAGCAGCCTACAAGTATGCCTCTGACAGCGCTCTGTTCAGTAAACTCAGTAGCGCGTTCTGTAAATGCTTCATACTGTAGTGAGTTCATGTAGATAGGCGTAGGTTCGTCTCCCGCCCCTTCCGTGTGTGTGTTTCCAGCTGCCTCTGCGAATGAACATGCTTTTAGACGCTCCGCAACACATACCTTGCCTATTGCCAACTATTGTCTTGCGGGTGATGTCAGCAGCCTACAAGTATGCCTCTGACAGCGCTCTGTTCAGTAAACTCGGTAGCGCGTTCTGTAAATGCTTCATACTGTAGTGAGTTCATGTAGATAGGCGTAGGTTCGTCTCCCGCCCCTTCCGTGTGTGTGTGTGTGTGTTTCCAGCTGCCTCTGCGAATGAACATGCTTTTAGATGCTCCGCAACACATACCTTGCCTATTGCCAACTATTGTCTTGCGGGTGACGTCAGCAGCCTACAAGTATGCCTCTGACAGCGCTCTGTTCAGTAAACTCGGTAGCGTTCTGTAAATGCTTCATACTGTAGTGAGTTCATGTAGATAGGCGTAGGTTCGTCTCCCGCCCCTTCCGTGTGTGTGTGTGTTTCCAGCTGCCTCTGCGAATGAACATGCTTTTAGACGCTCCGCAACACATACCTTGCCTATTGCCAACTATTGTCTTGCGGGTGACGTCAGCAGCCTACAAGTATGCCTCTGACAGCGCTCTGTTCAGTAAACTCGGTAGCGCGTTCTGTAAATGCTTCATACTGTAGTGAGTTCATGTAGATAGGCGTAGGTTCGTCCGCCCTTCCGTGTGTGTGTGTGTGTGTGTGTTTCCAGCTGCCTCTGCGAATGAACATGCTTTTAGACGCTCCGCAACACATACCTTGCCTATTGCCAACTATTGTCTTGCGGGTGACGTCAGCAGCCTACAAGTATGCCTCTGACAGCTCTGTTCAGTAAACTCAGTAGCGCGTTCTGTAAATGCTTCATACTGTAGTGAGTTCATGTAGATAGGCGTAGGTTCGTCTCCCGCCCCTTCCGTGTGTGTGTGTGTGTGTGTGTGTGTGTGTGTGTGTGTTTCCAGCTGCCTCTGCGAATGAACATGCTTTTAGACGCTCCGCAACACATACCTTGCCTATTGCCAACTATTGTCTTGCGGGTGACGTCAGCAGCCTACAAGTATGCCTCTGACAGCGCTCTGTTCAGTAAACTCGGTAGCGCGTTCTGTAAATGCTTCATACTGTAGTGAGTTCATGTAGATAGGCGTAGGTTCGTCTCCCGCCCCTTCCGTGTGTGTGTGTTTCCAGCTGCCTCTGCGAATGAACATGCTTTTAGACGCTCCGCAACACATACCTTGCCTATTGCCAACTATTGTCTTGGGTGGCGTCAGCAGCCTACAAGTATGCCTCTGACAGCTCTGTTCAGTAAACTCGGTAGCGTTCTGTAAATGCTTCATACTGTAGTGAGTTCATGTAGATAGGCGTAGGTTCGTCTCCCGCCCCTTCCGTGTGTGTGTGTGTGTGTGTGTTTCCAGCTGCCTCTGCGAATGAACATGCTTTTAGACGCTCCGCAACACATACCTTGCCTATTGCCAACTATTGTCCTGCGGGTGACGTCAGCAGCCTACAAGTGTGCCTCTGACAGCGCTCTGGTAAGTGAACTCGGTAGTGCGTTCTGTAAATGCTTCATACTGTAGTGAGTTCATGTAGATAGGCGTAGGTTCGACTCCCGGCCCTTGTGTGTGTCTGTGTGTGTTTTTGCAGCTGCCTCTGCGGATGAACATGCTTTTAGACGCTTCGCAACACATACCTTGCCTACCAGCGGCCATTCCTGTACGGTTGTTGCCACCCACCTGTACATGTGCCTCTGCTGGTGGTGTGCTCGGTGGTCCATGTAGCGCATACCATACCTGTGTTGTACGTTTGTGCAGTTGGGTATGTGGGGGTGTGGTCAATCACCATGCGTGCCACATGTGTGTGTGTGTCCAAGCTCCCAGCTGCATGGGTTCATACGGAATGGCTCTGAGGTTTACGCGGAACACCCATATCCTGGCGCCATCCATGGGTTTGTGGATGGCGGGACGCAGCACGTGTACTGCTTGTGTGCTTCTTGTGGTCGGCGACCTCCGTAGCCTGTTTTCCACGTGTACCCTACCATGGTGTGGTGGGGTGCTGCTGTGTGCATTACACTCATGGGCCTGCCGGATGTGCCCGTGTGTATCTCTTTCTTTGTATATCTATGTCCCTATGTTGCAGCCGTACCACTGCTCTCCCATGGACAGCTGTCTTCCCCATGTATCGCATATTTGCATGGCTGACACATATAACTGTGGTACGTTGCATATCCACACATTGTCCATGCACTGTCCGTATTCCAGAACACCTCATAGACATCTGCTGGATTACATGGCAGACAGCTATCCTTGCTGTCCTGACACTTTACCCATACACGACATACACCTTGTGTGTATTTGCCTATTTATGGTGTGTGTATGTCTAAGTGTGCTGTATGCATGGCCGTGTGTGTGTGTCCCGCTATAGCCATGTGTGCAGCTGTCGCCACTATGGGTATCCTTGTGGACCGCTGTTACATGTGCACGTCTGCACATACCTGCAGACTGTACTACCCCTGCGATGGCAGCGGCCTTAGATCGCCCGGTGCCCTAGGCTGTGGGGCTACATTGCGCACGCCAGCACAACACATGGTGCACCCATCTTGATATACCTACGTGACATGCCTACTAGACAGGTGGCCCTACTAGAGCGGCGGCCTGGGCAGCCGCAGGATTGGCGTATGCTTACGGCCGGCTATGGGCACATCACAAGGCACACGTCTACAGTCGGTGTTGTACGACGTCTAGAGTATAACACCACAGGAGGGACCTCCTCAGCTATGCTGAAGAATGCGTATGTAGATAGATTAGTAGGTGGAGGGTTGGCCACACACCAGGGCTGACCGATGGATAACTGTTGAGGCATCCTTTGAGAAGCAGGTGGAGCAAACACCCATAACGGGAATGTAGTGTAGATGCAGATGTAGGGTTAACATACATTTGTCCACTCTGTCAGTTCTGTACCGTTGTATTACAGTGATATGCTATGCATATCTTCCATATACATTGTTAGGTCTCTGATTGTTGAGGGGTCGGCATAGTACAATATCATGTAATACGTGTGTTCATAGGATGCTTTCTGACATGTTGACATACGTGTGTGTCGTTAGCAGTGCGTCTGTGCTTTCTATGCTGTGGCTACATGGTCATTGTTCGCATTGAAAGTGACAAATGGAAGTGTAAGGGTGGATACTTAAAGCCTGGATGCTCCCATGTTATGTGTTAGTCTCACGGGGCCTACTGGTGATAGCGCATACATGTCTATGATGAACCTTTGGATAACATATGTGACCTGTCGTGTACGATATGTTTATGTTGACTGTTCCATCTACCTATGTGTGACATGGTTTGTGGCCATAGGGTGCCAGCGAGTCTTTATTGTTGAGTAGGTGTTGTCCATGGTCAATTGACATCAATCCTATTAATTCAATGAAGGATGTCTTTCATTGGTGGTAACGCCATAGTTCGACCATCGTATGTCTTTCCCAGCTGACGTTGATATTGTGCCATTGGTATGGTTGCACAGGTCACACATCTGTTCTGCTGTATGGCAGCGTGTGATCCCCAGTTATGTGCTGGCAGATTGAGTGCTGTATACTCCGGTATCTGCCCAGCGGTCTGGCTTTGTATGGGGAGTGTCTACTGTAGTCCCTATCTGTATTCCCTGGGTTATGCCTTGTAACAGCTGTGTGATTCCCCCAGGTTTGCAGCTATGGGTGCCATCCTGGCCGTACGTTCGTCCATGTATGGGAACTGCCTACCGGACACTAGTATAGGGCTGTACACATTACACTGCTGCATTCTGCATTTTCCGGTGGATGATTGGCAGTATTAGTGCGGTGTAACGCATATGCCATGGCCACGTCCCTCACACGGGGCGGGACAACGAATCATCTGCCAATCCACACAGACACCCCTTTATGCATACCCACCATCCCATGTCTGCAACCCTCGGCAGTACCCATTGCACATCCTTCATGTGTGCGGGTATGGGATGTGAACGCACGTCTATGGACACGGCGACCTGCCGAGTCCTATTCATATGTCCTGCATTCCATGGACACTTGTCATCACCCTTGTACACGCTTGTGGTGCTTATATCTACCTGTGCCGTAGTCACGGCTGTCACTTCTTCTGGGTCGCACGATAGCAGCCTGTTGCCAACACCTAAGGACAAATGTTTGGGTCCAACTATGGACATCGATGTGCATATGTAAAGTGTAGAACATGTTGGACTGTGTCCATTCGGCCAGTGGTTTTGACTGGCGCTGTATGTTCCCCGGTCGTGGATGTCTGTTTGCCTACCCATATTATGTAGTGCTACGGAACCCGTGTCCGTCCACAATTAACCCATATGGTGTTACTGTAGTCCGGCAGGTTGGCAACTGCTTTAAGTAATCCTCAGAGGTCCCATTGTGAACTATCTGCCACTGTATTGCCATTAGAACACAGCCGGAACATGTAGAACCTATATATTCATGACAGGATGTTCTTTATGTGGGAACGCCATACGTTAACCATGCTATGACCTTCCTAGTTGACGTTGTTGGTGTGACATTACTATGTGTTCCACAGGTCGCCCGTATGTTCTGCAGAGTGGAAGCGGGTGATCCCCACATACTTGCAAGCAGCTTGGTTGCTGTGTACGCCGGGATTCGCACGGTGGGATGGATTTCTATGGGGCGTGTCTACTGTTGTTTCCATCTGTATTTCCTGTGTTATGCCTTGCTACAGCTGTGTGATTTCACCAGGTTCGCTATTATGGGTGCCATGTTGTCCGTACATTTGTCCATCCTTGGAAAATGCCTACTGGACACTGGTGTACGGCTGTACCCATTTCACACCTGCATGTTTCATTCTCCGGTGGATGATTGCCATTATTGGTGGGGGTAAGCCATGTTCTGTACCCACATCCCTCCCACGGGGCGGGACAATGGATCATCTGCCAATCATCTCCGACACCCATTTCTGCATACCCAACATCCCATGGCTGCAACCCTCGACAGTACCCATTGCAAACCCTCCATGTGTGCGGGAATGGGATATGGACGCACATGTGTGGACTCCACAATCTGTGGATTTCTGTGCATATGTCCCGCATTTCAGGGACAGTTGTCAACAACCTTGAACACGCTGGCGGTGCATATCTGCAGCTGTGCCGTAGCCACGGCTGTAGTTCATCCGTCTCTCCCAACCTCAGAGGGTCGCCACTGCAATAGGATAAAGTTTTGGGTGCTACAATGGACACATATGTGCATATGTAAAATGTATAACAGGTTGGACTGTGTCCATCTGGCCAGTGGTTGTGACCGCTGCTGTATGTTCCCCAATCGCGGATGTGTATTTGACTACACATATTATGTTGTGCTACGGAACCCGTGTCCTACTACGATTACCCAAATGGTATTGATGTCATGCTGCAGGTTGGCAACTGCTTTAAGTACTCCTCAAAAGGCCCAGTAGGACATATACGCCACTGTATTGTCAATATAACACAGCCAGAACATGTATACCCTATTTATTCATTGAAGGATGTTCATTATATGCGGGAACGCCAGTGTTGAAACATCCTATGACCTTCCTAGTTGAAGTTGTTAGTGTGCCATTAGTATGTGTTCTACAGGTCGCCCATTTGTTCGGCAGTATGGAAGCGAGTGATCCTCATGTTGTTGCTGGCAGATCGACTGGTGTGTACGCCAGTATTCACACGGCGGTCTGACTTTGTATGGGGAGTGTATACTGTAATCCCTATCTGTATTCCCTGTGTTATGCCTTACTGCAGCTGTGTAATTCCATCAGGTTTCCAGTTATAGGTGCCATCTTGGTCGTACACTTGTCCATCCATGGGTATTGCCTACTGGACACTGATATAGGGCTGTACACATTTCACACCTGCTGTTAGCATTATCCGGTGGATGCTTTGCATCATTAGTGGGGAGTAAGGCACGTGCTATACCCACATCCCTCCCACGGGGCGGGACAATGGATTATCTGCCAAACAACACCGGGCCCCATATTTGCTTACCCAGGATCCCATGGCTGCAAACCTCCACGGTACCCATCAGACATCCTTCATGTGC
This sequence comes from Protopterus annectens, assembly GCF_019279795.1. Taxonomy (NCBI): domain Eukaryota; kingdom Metazoa; phylum Chordata; order Ceratodontiformes; family Protopteridae; genus Protopterus; species Protopterus annectens. The sequence continues at coordinate 1,342,780,700 of NC_056733.1, read as the reverse complement.
GGGACTATGCTGTGGACGCACTTCTATGGACTCTGTACCCTGTGTATTTCCGTGCATATGTGCTGCATTTCATGGACAGCTATCATCAACATTGAACACGCTTGCGGTGCATATGTGTAGCTGTGACGTGGTCACGACAACCGATCGACGTAGGTGATGTCGTGTGCCACGCAGTCTGCACGGGTGAATTTTGGGTCCTACAATGGACACCAATGTGCATATGTAAAGTGTAGAGCTTGTCGGACTGTGTCCGTGTGGCCAGTGTGTTTGACTGCTGCTGTATGTTCCCCAATCGCGGATGTCTGCTTGACTACCCATTCTACATGGTGCTACATAACCAGGTGATTTCGTACTGTGAACAAATGTCATACATCCAAAGATGCTGGTTAGCTACTGCTTCATATACACCTCAGACATCCCAATAGGACATGTCCGTCACTGTATTTTCAACAGAACACCACCGGAACATGTCGATCCCCTATGTCTTCATTGAAGCATGTTTTCTCCATAGGTGGGAACGCCATAGTTGACATATCCCAGTTGGCGTTGTTGGTGTGCCATCGGTTTCTGTTCCACAGGTCGCCCATCTGTTCCATGGTATGGTAGCGAGTGCTCCCCCATTTTGTTGCTGGCAGATGTAGTGCTGTGTACGCCGGTGTTGGCACGGCGGTCCAGCTTTGTATGTGGGATGTCAACTGTAGTCCCTATGTGTATTTCCTGTGTTCTGCCTTACCGCGGCTGTGTAATTTACCCGGGTTTGCAGTTGTGGGTGCCATCTTGGCCATACGGTTGTCCATCCATGACAATTGCCTACTGGACACTAGTATAGGGCTGTACACATTTCACACCTGCATTTCGCATTCTCCGGTGGATGGTTTGCATTATTAGCGGAGAGTAAGGCAGGTGCTACGCACACATCCCTCCCACGGGGCGGGACAAAGGATTGCCTGCGAAACAACACCGAGCCCAGAGTCTACATACCCAGAATCCCTTGACTGCAACAATCGACAGTACCCATTACACATCCTTCATGTGTGCGGGACTGTGATGTGGACGCAGTTCTATGGACCCGGTACCCTGGGTATTTCTGTGCATGTGTGCTGCATTACATGGACAGCTATCATCAACATTAAACATGCTTGCGGTGCATATGTGTACCTGTGACGACAATGAGTTCAGGTACGCATTGAAATAAGACATTATTCTGTTCATTAGACAATTTTTGGGTCCTACAATGGACACCACTGTGCATATGTAAAGTGTAGAGCTTGTCGGACTGTGTCCTTGTGAGCAGTGGGTTTCACTGATGCTGTGTGTTCAGCAATCGTGGATGTCTGCTTGACTACCCATACTGTGTAGTGCTACAGGAACCATGTCTTCCGACACCAGAACCCAATGCTATACATCCAATGTTGCAGGTTAACAACCACTTTCATACCCAGAGGTCACGATTGGGAGGTATTGCCACTTTATTATCGGAACAACACCCCCAGACTGTGTACATCACAGGAACTTTAGGCCAGTCTTACCGGCCATTTGCTATTGTAATTAGCACACACGTGTCAATACATGTATGATAAGACATATTGTCATGCAGAAGTTAATCTATGTTATTTGGACATTGGCTTCTGCTATTGGCATCCGTTGCTGTGAGTGTTGCCAGTTACCATACACATTGCTTGCTCAGAGGCAGACTACACAATTCTGCACAATACTGTGGTCTCCTTTAAGGACCCTGAGCCAGTGGTCAACAGTACTGCAGCCACTGCATCAATCACATTTGCCATCTACCAGTACCTACAGGACTGCATGAACCAGGCATTCACTTACCCAACTGTGGTTCATTGTACCAATGCCAAGCATCCAGTGTGGTGTACCCCAGCCATACACAGGATGTACAACACGAGGAGGTGGCTACTACATGGTAGAGCAGACACCTTGTGAGGTATGACACCCTTGGTCATCATATGTGTAGAGTTACACACTGTCGTGCCATGGTCCAGGGCACATTCCACAGATATACCTACATCGACCTGGCTAACAATCATACCACCTTCAGTTGCTATGCTCAACACCTGGGAGGTCACTCCCACATATGCTCTGACTGGGTTCACAAAGAGGTGGAGTTTACCCAACATACACACATTGCCAACATACAGGCTGACAAGTCCAGTAAGGACATCTCCACACCCTCCCCCACACATGAGGAGATGTGTGTACCAGCGGTTTGTGGTCACCAAATGTTCTGTGACACACAGGTGGGACATGCTCTCTCCAGGGTAGTGGACATAGCATCCATGAGACCAGCTGGTGACCCCGCTGTGTACTCCACTATCTCATTTAGGAATTGGACCCACAATTAGGACAGCTATTTCTTTGTAGCCTCACCTCAGGTAGGGTACCCAGGTTGTGTCACATGGCAACTGTAGTCCCATGTCACAGGGACAATACCTCCACTGAGGCTGGTTATTACTGTCCCATTACCCTGAGGAGACCTATCTGCAAAGACATGGGGAGGGATCATACTGCGGCTCATACATGACTGCATAGGGGACATACATACTTTGCATCGCACACGGTTTGTCTCGTTCAGGGGCGGTTCATGCCTTTAAAGCATGGTTGACATTTTCGGGACAGTCACCGAGGCCATTGATGGGGGTGTTGCAGTCCATGCAGCCTACCTCGACCTGGCAAAGGCCTTCATCACATTACCCCCCTCAGGTATCGTTGATAAACCCATTGGCTGGGATGTGAACACGTACATCACAGAATGTGTTGTAAACTGTCTATGTGACACAACCCACACGGTCATAGTTGCTGGCAGTATGTCAGACCTACTGCCTGTCACAAGTGGTGTCCCATGGGGCCCTTCCATGGGTGCACTCCTGTCATACACCTACATATTCATGGTACAGGCACACACAGGGGTGCTGTGGGCAACAGTGTTTGTAGATGACTGCAAAACAGGTGCCATAGTGGGACGGACATCTGACACAGATATCCTACGAAGGGGCCTCCCAGGTATGCATATCTGCTGTCAGGGACATGTCCCACAGCTAAATGCGAAGTAATGCAACATCATACCTGTGGAGAACTACTAGGTCACCCCTGTCCAGCATATAGGTGGCTGTCCACTCAGCACAGGGGTGATTACCAGGGATCAGGGGACAGAGTTTGTCGGTCACCATTCATTCCACACACACGTTGCTATCGTGGTTGTGTGGGACTTCTACATTGCCCACCTGTTTGTGCAGGGATTCACATCTACATCAGGCTAGGTCATTGTCTCCTTGTACCCATTACGTGTTACACCTATGATCTACTACATTGCCCCATTCAGACTGTATCTGACCATACACCTACAGCAGCTGGGAAGCCCACATAGGTTAATTGTTGTACAGATGCAGGATGACATCATTTTGTGTAATGCTGCCCCACTTGTAGGACCCCTGCCACATTACGTCACATCCCTGCTGTTTAGTGTTGACCTGTGCCTGACATACAAGGCCATGTCAACCCATATGTCATGTGTATGCTTCACCTACTGTATCTGCATCCCTCAGCACCACTAGGGCAGGTGACATTTACCTTGTCACGGTCATTAATGGGATGTGTTTGAGTGACACATATATCACCCAGACACTCATTATGCTGTGGATCTACATCACAGTACATGTGAGACAGAGATCCTTCCTAGCCTTGTTCGTGGGTATGTTGTCCATTGGATGGAGAATTGCAGGTATAGGCCATGGATTACATCATTATCAGTGCTTGACAGAGGTACAGCAATATCATGGGTATTTTATCTGAAGCACAGAAGGTTGGCAAAGTCATCCTAACTATGGTGTAGTATTATGGCTGAACCTGGGACGATGGCCTACCCTGTACCTATGGACGTATGAACCTATATTCATAGTTTGTCACATTTACAATTGTCTATCCACTATACTCTTTCTCCAGTGTATATTTCTGTGGCACATGATTGTCCTCTGTATTACATGCAGGTATGCTGTGTACAGTGCACATACGTCACTGTTGATGACAGTGTATCTGTGTCCCTAACACTGTGATACTGAGGACTACCACACATCCTTCACAACATTACATGCATATGTTCATTCTATTCTTCTTTGGCCTATGGGGGGGTGTTAAGGCAAACATTACTCAAGTCCCTGTTTGTGCATGCTTCATGTTGGTGTTTGACCAGGCTCCGTTGCAGTCATGTGTTGGAGAGTAGTGTGTCTGTGTGTTTGCCATGTGTTTTTATTGCCGGTACATCTGTGGGAGGTGTAGTTGGCACATGTTCCTCTTTGCAGGGACACCCATCCTGGGGTTTGTGTCATGCATCTGCACTTGGCACGTGCCATATGTCCTGTACTATTCCCACAGTCGTGTATGCCTTCATGCACTACTACTGCGTGTTACTGGCTGTTTGTATGTGGTACACATGGACATTGTGATGGCTGGCTTGACCTATTCCCATGCTAGAACGTACACATCTGTCAATTAAGTTTTTTAAATCAAACTGTAACACTCATTCGTATTTTCACAATGACAGTCAATAACACAGGAAGCTGGGATTAATAACATTTTAATACTGTGCAGCAGGGGGCAAAGAAGTATGCAGTAAAAGTTTAGACATTTGTTTAACTCTATACATGTTACATCTGTATGAGCATTCTGTATACTATCATCTTTTGCACACATTAATGATGTGGTCAGTCACAAGGCATTTACATCGCTAGAGTCCAGAACGTTGTATTCCTACAACAGTGCTCAGGTAATGCTTATTAAATGTTTTCCCATGAGGATAGCACAACCTTGCGAGCCACATATTCAATTAGACTGTACTTCGGTAAATTCTGCTCTGTCACGGTTCCAACACTGTTCATATCCAGTCCTCACTCCATTTCCTACTAGGTTCCTTTGTCTCTCTGCTGAGCAGCTGTACTCTGTGTTAGAGCTCACAAGCCTATCCTCCTCAGTGGAAGGATGACAGATATACCTGTACATACATGTATTATTCTCTAACCGAGCAGATGACTAATGCTGAATGACATACACCTGCTGCACTGGTTACTGCTAGGGTCAGGGTTCAATCACACTGCAGCTACACTACAGGCATTTACATGCATGATAAGCTGTACTGCCATATTGTAAGGTAGAATAATATGCATTATACACTATTTGCATCTAAAGTTGCACGTCATATATATGTTTAAATATGTATTTTGCTAACATTCTCCCTCCTTTGATTGCTTCTACTCTATCCAGAAACATATACAACATTATTTCATTCCCTAGCCTCTTCCTCTGTGGAACATTTAACTAGGCAAGTAATTTGTTGTACATTTCAAGAAGGATTGCATTTTCTATTGACAAATACCACTACAGGTCTTGATACATAGTCTCGGGTACAGATATGTCGCCAGAGTCCCTGACTAATACTTACATGCAAAGTATCTCACAATAGACACATGCTCCCAATATGAGCAGAACAACACAAATGGCAATCATGATATTCAGTATGACTGACCCCATCCACCCAATGGTTTGTGGAAATGGTTCGTCAGTGGGTTTGGGCCTGGTTCCGCCATGGATGACACCTGCTGTATTACCTCTAGGTGGGCGTTGATTTTGGTCTCTTCATGTGGTAGTTGGAAACAGCGATCTTCTTCAATAAGCGCCAAGACGTACCAATTCTCAGCGCCACGGTGCAGTCGTGCGCTATTACATTTTGTGACACAACAGTTCTCATTGCATCCAGTTCATCAGTCAGAAGTTCAAGAGCGGAAAGTCACATTCATCCTTCCTCCGACATGTTTTGATAACTTCCTCTGTTCCCTGATTGATTTCACTACTCCACAAGCTGGGAGTGTTCCAGGCCAGGTTATGACGCTGTCACTCAAGTCCATATGAATCGATATTCCTTTATCTCTTGCAGAAGACTGGAATGTCAGAACAGGTTCCATTTCACACACTGGATTAGTAGGTTTCTCGACTGTGTTCCCAGTTCTTCGAGCTATATGTGTTATAGTTCGTTTCGCACCCAGAGGCAATAGTGCAGTATGTCATGTGACTGGAGCCAGATAACCCAAATAACCACTGCTGGACCAATTCCCAGGTAACCATTGATATGCTTTTTCCCACAAACAACATAACAATATTCTACTTTACTACTGATGCGGGTTGACTCTGCATGTAACATTTTCCTGTCTCTAACAGAGGACTGTTTATACAATTCAGAATGTTTCTGCACATCCTTCCACATTGTTCTCATGATGTTTCAATACAACTAATGAATGGTGCTACAAGTAGTACTGTGATCTTTGGCTGTTATATGACATTTGTAAGACACAGTTATGTTACAAATACTCCCACCAACTGAAACTGTATCATGTTTATGATAACATACAATTCCTTTTTGTGTAACAGGTAAGTACAGTGCCACGTTGTCCTGTGATCTCACATAACCTGTATCAACGTGTAAATATTCACAAGTCTCAATTTATCCCCAAGGGGACAACATGCATCGGAAGTCCTCCATATGATGTAGGTATGGCAGTACAAACACAGCAATTTAAAGTGTTCATAGTCTGTAGATGCACACGCATCATGCCTAGGTATCTGTTGAAGTGTGGAAGACACTCTGTGGCCAGTTCATCACGTATCAGTATTTGTATCCGTGTAGTTATATGCAGGTAAGGTCCCAGCAAATGTAAAGTAAACACAAACATGGTTAATAGGTGTATAATCATTAGGACAGCAAACAAAATGTCTTTGGGGTTGCTTTGTATTGTTATACAGTCTTGCCCGGGTGATTCAGGCTCTTTGGTATATCAGCTACAAGATGTCAATCAGACTTGATATCCTTTACCGGTTTGAAAATGTGAGGTGGACCCAGGACGACCTCTCTGCAAACTTTACTGCAGTAGGCGTTGCCAACAGTACCGGTACAGACCTTCACAATTTCCACTTGGCAATAATGTTCTTTGGATCACAGTGACATACACACAGGATACTGGTGTCAGCTATCGTCCGTCTTCGTTTGCTCTTTATCTGTAAAAGACTTTCTGAAGAACAGTGTTATTGGTTAACAATCCTCTCATGTCACCTGCTAATGAGTCATCGACCTCCGGCTCTGCAGGCATGACAGCTTTCCACTCTGGCACATGATATGCCATTCCACATACTACTTCGAAGTGGGTGCAGCACTTTACATTTGGAACTGTTGTCATGCTCAGCAATGCTAGAGGTAGACAGCACATGTAACTCGTCTGGATGTCACCCACCAACCTCCTCTACTTATTTCTCGGGATCCCATTTTACGGGCGCCAGCAGTCAGGCTGACTGTGGGTTGTACATGCAATTTACATTCATGGTAATACAAACTAATCCCCAGGTTGCGTGATTGTCTGGTTCACTACATGTGTTCTATTGTCACTGTAGCTTCTTTACAGCATGCCAGATCTAGGGATACTTTATTTTACTGGCACCTTTGCCACTGCTGCTGCATCCGGATTCATGGTTGGGAATGCTTCTACCCATTTTGATTATATATATGTGTAATCACTAAACAGTATTTGTTCCCTTCACATTTATTCAGATGTATGAACTCCATACAAATAGTACGGAACAGTTATGGTGGTGTAGGTAAACTCACCCCCTTCGGTTTAAATGCTCCCTGTGCATGATATCTACTGCAAATGTGACACGCTGCTCATGATGTTTGTATGTGGTTCATAATTCCGTATGTTAGGGGTATTCTGTTAACCAAATGTACCATCCCCTCTGTTGAGACATGTCTCTACCCATGGCTCCACAAAGCCGCATATCTGAATACATAAAACATTAATATTGGCTTTATCACTGTGGATATGTGCAGTCCGTATTCAAGGATTGCTCCTCGTCATACCCACGTCGGCTTTTCTGCTTTCGTAGTTGATGTTTGCATTGTTTGTGAAATTTCTACTTCTAAACTGTCTGAGGTTTGTCATTCCTCATTCACACAAACACTTTCCAACTGTGAGGCTGCTTCTTTTGCAGATGCATGAGCTCATGCCTTACCTTTCCTACTGTTATCCTGTTGCTTTCTATGACCTGCACATTTACAATTACCTACTTTAGTGGGTAACTGAATGGAGTCTAATGCATTCAGGATCAATTGCGCATGATTAATCGGTTTACCGGTGGATGTTATCATTCCCCTATTCTTCCACTGCTGCTCATAAACATGCACTGTACAGACAACATACTGACTATCGGGACATATGTCCACACATCAGTTTTCCGCTACAGTACAAGCACGTCTTAAAGCTATCTATTCTGCTGCTTGAGCAGACACGTTATGCTGCAGGGTTTGGCCGTCTACAATCTCATTATCAATAACTACTGCATAACCTACTTGATTCGTTCCTGTAGGACTCTGTCTACATTATCCGTACACATTAACTGTCACCTCTGCATCATCTAAGGGTATATCAGTGATATCATGTCTGTGTGTAGTTATTTAATCCATTTCGTATAGGCAACTGTGTGGTGTGCCATACACAGGTGTCGGACGTGACGTTGATAGGTTTCATGTTGTACAACGTTCAATCACCATATGAGGTTGACTCATTGGTAGGGTCAAACAAGACAGATGTCTAGCATGGGTCAGGAATGCTATCTTCTCTTGCAGCAGACTGATCGCAACTGCATGAGACATTCTCACAGTGAGAGGGTGGTCTAGTAACATTAAGGCCGGGGCCTGTACTGCCACGGGTGCTACAACAACTGCCTGTACACAATGTGGCACTGACCATGCCACAGTGTCCAACTGCAATGAGTAGTACGCTATGTAGCGTTGCTGACTTCCATGCTGTTGCATCAAGACTGACATCATATATCTCCGCTTACAATCTACAGTCTGACAACATGTGTTATGATTATTCAGGAGACCTACTACAGATGTTGAAGCTATCAATTGTTCTTTCTGCTACTGTAATCCAGTGTAGTATGTATTGTGCTGCCATAGGTGTATTAAAGATTAAGGCAGACAATACAGCGGATTCCAAAGCATTGTTTGGTAACCAGCTTTGACAAATGTTAGTCGGCCCAGACAGGACTTCATTCCCTTCTTGTTAGTTGGCTTGGGTGCTTATGAAATTGCTACCTTCCTATTGTCATGTGATGTTCTACCCTACTTGGATACCACATATCCCAGGTACTTGACCTGTATTCTCTGTAGTTGCAATTTATGCTTGCTTACTTTATGTCCCTGTTCTGCTGAATATCTCCATAATGCTATTGTATCTTCCATACATTGCTGCTGGGTAGGGGCCGCAAGCAGAATATCATCCACATAAAGTAGAACTTGACTGGCCCCAGGTGGAGTTAACACCGGAATTTAGCTAGCCATCCCCTGTGGGAATATCGTTGTACTTTCACAGTATCCCCGCGATAGCCGGGTATGGCTGTATCTGTTACCCTGAATGTACATGCAAAGCAATACGGACTATCTGGATGTATAGGTTTTGCAAAGGAAGCATAGCTTATATGTACCACGGTAAGATACTTCTGTGGCGTGTTCATAGCATTGAATATAGTGTGTGGGTCTGGCACCATCGCTACCCTAAGTATTATTACATGATTTACAGCTTGTACATACTGTACCATCCGCCAGTCCCCCTTTGTTTTCTGATCAGAGGATACAGGGGTATTGCATGGTGAATAGCGATTACTTTGCAGATGGGGAATTCCCTCTGTGACTTTACAGAAATCTTCTGGTATCCACGGTCTATACACTACGGGGGTTGGGTCCTGGCCTTCCTGTCCTGCATGAAGGTTCGGTACTTCAATTAATTGACAGATATCCTCACTCTGTTCTAGTGACTGTCTTCTTACTCGGGTGTCCCTAGGTATGTTACGAGTTCGGGATGTGGTTTCAATAGCTTTTCTTACATTTGGTCATTGTGCTACCTCTGTTGCCACAGGATAACGTGTGGGGACTAGCCTGCCCTCCCGCTTCATATCCTGGATGTGGTATCGGAGGTGGTAGGGGGTTGTGGGGGGGGCTATCGGTACTACTGTATTATGATCTTCTCTGTGTACGTATGATGCTTTGCCATTTGTGGTGTTCTGTTCCCTTTGGTTCACTACCTCAATCCACCTATGTGCATGACGGATACCCAATTGTCGTTGTTTTGTCGCCTGCACATCTTAGGGCTGCCACCTTTTCAGATGCACAATGTGGGACATTAGTGTTCGGAACGTGTAATTTTCCAGGAAAAAGCATACCCACGGCCAGTACATAGGAGAGGATTTCACTTTTTGCCAGGAGAGCGACCAATTTTTGGAGCATTTCAGTTGCTTATTCTGTTTATTATGATATTTTGTTGTTCCAGATACAAAATTACTGTTTTATGCTACCATTTTGAAAGATATCTGGGAAATGTTTTTCCTGAGATATCAGGACATTTGCCATTTGTTCGGTTTGTTTGCAGGACACAACTGGCCAAAGAGGGACTGTCCCTCTCAGGGTGGGACAGGTGTTTACCCTAGGACATGTGCATCACATTTTCAGGGATTACAATGTTTCAGTAACGATATTTTGTGTAATATACCATCAATGTCATATTTATTACCCCATTTTGCTGCATAACTCACATTATGTGCTCTCTGCGATTGCATATACTTCACATCACCCGTCAAACGCGGATCACATGATCTGTTTCTTCAATAATCTCCCATATCCTCTACACGACTGCTACGTACCCTTCTCTCATACCACGTGGTGTCTCCTTCCCTGTATCCACTGTAGTGTCTACAATCACTATTTACTCTGCTGTGTGTTCCCCTGACCTATGTTAAGATTTAACAGTATTTGGATAGGTCTTCGACCCGCTATCACAACTGTTAACAGAAACACAATGTAGTCTGGTCCCTGATCTACAATAGAGACAAAGAGGCAAACACTCCTTACCTGGGCCTCCTGTTTCAGGCTGCACGCTTTCTTCTTGGGATCCAGTTTTCCGCTTTTCAGCCACAGATCAGACAGTAAACAGCCTCTTTACACACAACAATTCAGTCGGAGGTCTTTTCATTCAAGAAGAACCATTTATGCAAATTCTCCTGCGTAGATGTCTAACCAGCCATGCACTCTGACCTGTAGCTTACCAAGGGAATTCCGGATTACAAGGATCACAAATGTCAAATAAGTTGTTAAAACCAGACTGTAGTTATCAGTAGGCTTTTCTAAGTGACAGCCAATAACACAGGAGGCTCGGGTTCGGAAAGTTTTAGTAGTGTACACAGGCAGGCTAAATAATATACAGTCCAAGTATGAGAGTTTTGTCTGACTCTATACAGTAAGCAGTTTCTTTATATAGTGTTTACAATCAGCTTTTGCCCACCTTACTGACGTGGTCGGTCACAGGGCATTTCCATCACTATGGTCCACAATAGTCTATACATACGTGGGTGCTGGGGTCGTGCTTTTAAAATGTTTTCCCATGAGAATAACACAGCCTTGCAAGGCACCTTGTAAATTACAGTGTCCTTCTGTAATTGTAGCTGTTTCAAGGACCCTAGACTGTTCCGATACAGTGGACAGTTAATTTCTTAATACGTTGCTTTGTCTCTCTGGTAAGGAGTTGTACTGTTATCTTCGATAGAGCTCACAAGGCCATCCTCCTCAGGGGAAGGAGTGATGTTATGCATGTACATACATTTATTGTTCTGTAACCCAGCAAATAATTGATGCTGACAGACATAAACCTGCTGTACTGCTTACTGCCAGGTTCAGAATTCCATCACACTACAGCTTAGCTTCACCAATTACATGCAGGCTTAGTTCTACTGCCATATTGTACGGTACAATTCAATGCGTTATATAGTATTTCGAGTGTAAACTGGCACTTCATATGTGTTTCTATATGTATTTTTCGAACAACAGCCATCCGGCCATATGCATGTTGTTCCGTCCTTTACCTTGACCGTGTGTATTTGTCCGTCCAGCAACGCTACTCTCCACATGTGATGTCCCACCTTCCCCTTCTTTGCCTGTAGCACCCTGTTAGGACGTCCTGTTTGGTAGGCACGTGTTCCGCTATATGTGATCGACTTCACTGCATAGATAATCATCGATGCGGTGGTCCAACAACCCGACTTGTCCACATGTGTACAGTTATGTGCACCGTGTCGTATGCAAACCTATATGGTTTGGACGGGTACATACTACATGCGGGATGTACACATTCTGCAGACACATTCACATGCAGCCATTTACATATCTGTACCTGCGTGGGTTGGTGACATGTGGGTATGATTTGCCCGTGGCATTGCCTAACACAAACATCTTACCACATTTCAGGTATGCACAATGTGTGTGGGTGTATAGCTGCACACGGATGCTAGCAGGTTATGGTGCAAAGGTGTACATGGGTGGGACTGACATGTACAATGAGGCTATTGTGTATTACATCTGAATGCATGGGTTCTGCTTCTGGATATTACACTTCAACATACGCCATCCAGTGTATGCAACAGAGACGTTGCTGGGTGTGGGATATGTTGCTATGCACATGTTTGCCTGTGTTTGAGGTATCTTGCTTCCTTACTGTTGTTATGTCAACACAGCTACCCGGCTATGTACTCTCACTACTGCTTGTGACCATTATGGTTGGCACCTTTTCCAATGCCCATAGTGGGGCATGTTATGTGGAAACTTCGGAATTTGCAGGACTACACATACCCACGGCTAGTGCAGCTGACAGAACTTCACTTGTTTGCCATACTATAAGCTTATTCTGTAAGCATTTGGGTTCCTTATTCATTTTCTTATGCCATGTCTGTGTTTCATATAGTAATGTATATGTTTTATGCTACTATTACATGTATATTATGGAATTTTCTGGGCAGGGGATCGGAGGTCATTTTCCATTTTTCCGATTGTTGCAGGGACACAACTGTCCAATCAGGGACTGTCCATGGCACATTGGGACAGCAGGTAACCCTGGTGACCATGCCCATGTCGCTACTGGGGTTGCCACCTTTTCCAGTTTCCAATCTGGGATATTTCCGGGACTCACATCTGACTTTACAGGCCGACACATACACACGGTCACTATATAGCATAGAACTTCACTTGTTTGCCTAAATGAAAGCTTATTGTTGTGGCAATTTGCTTGCTTATTCTGTTTCTTGTGTCATTTAGGTATTTCTGTTACAGAAATAACCAATTCATGCTACCATTACATTAAATATGGGATATCATTGTGTCCTACAATCTTAGCACATCTGCCATTTTTAATACGTTTTTTCGGGACACAACTGCCCATAGAGAGACTGCCCCAACCAAAGTGGGACAGGTGGTGACCTTAGTCGCTGCTCCTGTGTCGGTGCGGCGCGCTGACATGCTGCTGTACACCTTCTCTGAGTGTAAGCACTGACGGTGCATTGCGGGACACACGCGGTCTTATGCGTATCCTTTGCTCCTTGGACGGGTACACTTAAGCCTTCGTGGCTTGTATTTGCTTCTCCGTTAATTTGGGACGGGTACTATGTTGCATACTCTACGTGCGTTTCATTCTGCACGGGACCTGGCTGCTGCCATTACTATTATGGGCGGACCGTGGCTGTCAGCACATTAGGTTGCTCACCTCATGCCGGCTTAGACACGCCTCCAGACGCATCCTACCTGGGCTCGCTCACGTACACTATGCACGTGTCTGTGGTTCCGGTGCACTCTCATTAATATGCATATGGCGCTACTCCGCAGGCTATTCCATGCACTGCCGGCGCAAGCCTTACGCTGGCCTTGAGCCGAGCTTCATGAATCCCGGGGAGTGTTTTAAAAAAAGCAACGGAGAAAGCAAGATCTCCGTTGCTTTTTTTTAGTGTTTCGCTATGTTAAATGAGTTTAACATAGCGAGACAGTTTTAAAATAAGCAACGGAGATGTCCGTTGCTTATTTTAAACTGTCTCGCTATGTTAAACTCATTTAACATAGCAAAACATAAAAAAAGCAACGGAGATCTGGCTTTCTCCGTTGCTTTTGCTCACTCTGATGTACTGCGCGCAGGCGCGCAGTACATCAGAACTGCCGCGGATGCCAGACATCTGTGGAAGGGCAGTAAACAGACATTATACTATGCCATTATTTAAGAAAAGTAATAGTTTCTTTTCTTAAATAATGTCATAATTATAATAGCAATAACCCACTTCTGGGTGTGGGTAATGCTAAATTTACGGTTGGCTTTTTTGGTCCTCGGGCCCCTCGGGACCAAACCACGCCAACCGTGGGTAATCATTACCACACCCAGGCGTGGGTTATTGCTATAATACTTTTTAATCAAGCAGCTACATTTAAGTGCACATGTAGTTTGGGAACATTTCAGTTGTGTTTTCAGGAATATGTAATCCTATGAGGATAAATCATAAAATATTTACAAATAGTCCTATTATGTATTTATTTTACCTTGCTTAGGTTGTTTTTCATTTTAATAACTAAACAACATTACTTTTTCTTATTATTTGTTATCTGTGAGGCTAAATGCACTTTGCAGCTTCACAGTGTCCTTAGATACTGCAGGAATTGTTTACTGTTGCTATGGCAATGAAAATAGAATGTGAAGAAAGCTTCACTTCTCTTAACAAACAGAACATTTTTCCCTCCCTTTTTTTTTTTTTTTTTTATATATATATTTGTTAATTAATTAATATTTTTTTTTGTCTTTTGGTTAGGGGTCGCCAAAGCGGAACTCCGGTCTGCTAATAATTGGCAGGAGATTTTTATGGTGTCGAGTTGCCAGCCCGATGCCCAACCTTCAGCAAAGGCACACTCATTCACGCATGTCTTTCGAACACTACTCGACCATGGGGAGGACATGCCGACTCACACAGAAGGCACTACAGCCGAGAACTGAACAGGAGAACCTCTTGCTATGAGGTAACAACACTACCGCTGCACCACCACTAATACTAAAAGGAAACAATTCAAAGGACATATGTACATTTATTTTTATTTATTTATTTTTATTTTACATTTGTTAACCGGGGGTGTCTGACTGAGCTGAAAAGGCCCTTTTTCAGCAGATGCCCGGGGAGAAAAGCTCCACAAAGAAAAATTACAGACACATTTAGTTAGACATGATCAGTATGCACACAAATTACAAAAATACATGTTTTTACAGTGGTATGTGGCACATCAACAGTTACAGTGGAGAGAACAAGCAAAAAAATATTTATTTAAAAATAAAGGTAATTAATAGATTTGTGGTGTAGAGCAGGAATTTGGAACATGGGTAGAATATATGCATAGTACATAGGTACAGTACATACACTGTAGATTAGCCAGTGTTTGTGAGTAAGATTGAAAACTATTATCAAGTACTCTAGATTTAGTATGCACACCTTATCCACTTTTACTAGCCTGGGGAGCAATCATGGCACTCCCAATTTTGCTTGAGATGTTGCCTGATGAGGTCTTTAAAGGACGCTTTGGATGATGTGTTTTGAATGGTAGTGGGGACAGAGTTCCAGTTTTTAGCCACTGAACTACTATATAGTGCATCTCCAAAACTATTGTAGCTGTTGGTGACTTCTAGTAGTAGTTTGCTTGATGATCTAAGAGGCCTTTTGGCTGAGTGATATTGTACTAGGTTTTTGAGGGCAGGACACTTATTGGGGAGGTAATAGATAGAATGACAGAGGCAGAGCTGATTGTAAGTTAGGAGGTTGGGCAGTTCAAGCCAGTGGAGCTGTCTCAAAGCAGTACAGTGATGAGTTCTATATGAGCAATTTGCAGCAAAGTGGGCAATTCTGTTATAGAAAGCTTCCATTTTGCTTAGTTCAGTTTTGTTGAGATTAGTCAGAATGGGAGATGCATAGAGTAGGGTGGATAGAAGTTATGAGCGAGCAATGGCTGATATTGTGTTGTTGGTAAGAAATGGTTTGATATGGCAGAGTGATCCCAGTTTGGCATGTACTTTTTTAATATTTAAGTTGAGATGAATGGAACATTTCAGAGTTAATCACAAACATGTCCCCAGTCCCAATAAGCATAACAGTGACTATCATTAATCTAATAAATATTGTAATAAATAATTAAGTTCACTATTCCAATTTGTCTACCTTAAAACTAGATTATTTTAGACTATTATTTATCTATGTATCGATAGTGAGTTATTAAATATATACAGACTATATTAGTATAGTAAATAGGAGAGAATTTAGAAAGGGAGACAAGATCCAGTTAAAATAAATAATTTAAAATAAATAATGATAAAAGAGAGAAGAGAGAGAAAGAAAAGAGAAAATTAAGAGAAAATACACATATACTATGTAGTTGATTTACAGTATAAATATTTTATGTGCTATATAACCCTCTTTCTGTGAAAGAAAAGTACCCTGTTTTACATACCTGAGGTAATGTGAAAATTCTCATGTGTCATCTATTTTCAAAAAATATAGATAAAGATTCCAGTAGTTAGTTATCTTTGTTTTAAAATCCGAAGCAGTAAAATTGATCCTTTAAAGTAATGTTAACACAATTCATATCATAGTAGATGCTTTGAAAGATTTGGCTGTAACAGTATCAGTCTTTTGCTTCTTCATTTTGACATCTGTCCAGATATTTGTTTCTTTTATTCTCTTGAGAGAAGATGACATTCAATCCATATATTTGGGTAAAGTAATCGCATTATTAGTTTTAATAAATGAAGAGGCTTCCTCTAAGTCAATAAAAGTCCTCATCTCATTGGCATACAGTATTCTTATCTTAGCTGGATATGCAAGTTGTGCATTGATGTTATTTTGCTTCAGAAACTTTATCATTGTCCACACCTTTTTCCTTTGTTCCATTATTCTAGATGAATAGTCATTATCAAATCTTATCAGGCTCTGTTTATATTTTAGAGGTGCCTTCCTCCAAGCAGATCTTAAAATTAGTTCCTTGTCCAAGTATGAAAGAAATTTGATAATTATTGACCTAGGAGGAGAGTTTGATTTAGTGGCAGTTTCCCTAGAGCTCTGTGTGCCCTTTCAATGCCAAAGGAAAGTCCTTCTTTTAAATTTAAAAAGTTAGGGATCCAGCTTGATAAAAAGGAAATAATATCCTCACCTTCTGTGTTTTCAGGTAATCTGAAAATCCTGATGTTATTTCTCCTCTCACTATTTTCCAAGTCATCTACTTTATTAACCAAGTGTTTTGCTTAAGAAGCAGTTTTTTTGTGTTTCCTCTTCCTTAAGTCTGCTTTCTAAGTCATTTAGAGAAACCTCTATTCCTGTTATCCTTGTCTGGTGTTATTATAACATTTTCTTGAGGGTGTCAGCCTGTTTTTGGCTGCTTGTTTTAAGATTTTCTATGATCTCTTTAAAATCATCCATCTTCAAAGACAACTCCTGCAGGGTAGATGCCATCTGTTGTAGTTCCTTTTTTAAGGCAACATCCTGGTGAGAATTCCTCGAGTTGCTCATTTTAACAAGTGAATATATCTCCAAGCTTTTTGACAGAAAATTATTTGTAAAAATTCACCAAAGTTTCTAATTATGTAAATTAGTCCTTTATCTATAAGGGGCGGCCACAGTCGTGCAGTGGTTAGTGTTGCGGCCTCACAGCAAGAGGTTCTCTGGTTCGATTCTCGGCTGGAGTGCCTTCTGTGTGGAGTCTGCATGTCCTCCCTGTGTTTGCATGGGTTTCCTCTGGGTGCTCGGTTTCCTCCCACATTCCAAAGACATGCTGTAGGTGGATTGGGCACTCTAAATTGGCCCTAGGCATGAGGGTGTGTGTGCGTTTGCCTTTCATGGAAGGTTGGGCGTCGGGCTGGCAACTCGACACTGTAAAACGCCACTGCCAATCATGGGCAGACAGGTGATCTGCTGTGGCAACCCCTAACCGGGAAAAGCCAAAAGAAGAAGAATTCCTTTATCTATAAGATTTTAGACTTTGAAGAAAAAAAAAGGAATTTTTTTCCTGTCTTATTTAACTAGTTATATGGAGCTCTAAAATACTGCTGTTTTCAGTTAGCCATTCAGGCTCCACAACCTATGCTATCTTTCTGAGTATAACCGAATTAATCAAATGAAATTTTTTATTAAAAGATAATTTTTATGTTTTCTAAAAACAACAAAGCTCCTTTATGCCTTCAGTTGATTTTCCATTGTTCCTCAATTACATTTTTACCTCCAAATCTTTTATTTTTGTTTGTATTTAAATTCATGCCTATTGTATTTAAGCATTCATAACCATAACAGATTACTTGTTTCACTCAGACTTCATTTTTCATAATTAGTATAAGATCAATTGCTTAAGTTAACATAACTGGAATTCTTATCCCTTCATTAGTAATATAAGTAGCATTTTTCATATGTATTATTACATCTGTAACTAATACATTCATAATTATGCAAATAGTATATTACTCATGGGACATCCTTGATGTATGCCATTCTTTATATTTATTTCTTTACTTAACTATCCTTTCTCAAAAATTATTCCTTTATTTTTGTCATATGCTGAGCAACAGACATTGAAGGGGATTCATGAAAGCCTACACAATAATTTTTACTGTGTGTGCAATACAGCGCAATGCGCGCATGGCTGCGGCAAGATTTAGATTCATTAAACTCTGTGTAACAGTGAGAACTCATGCGCAACCCCCTGCTTTTTACTTTTGTAGCATGCAAATGTCAGCATAAGTAGCTGAAGTTTATGCTAATGAAGCCAACAAACACAGTGGAGTGATCCAACAAGCTGTAAGCAAACTGTGTAGACTCTGTGTTCCTGTTGCTTGCGTATTTGGAAAATTTTCATATACAGCCACGGAAAGAAAGGAATCTGCACAGAAACAGAAGCAAGTAAAAGCTCTTAAAATTTGTACAGAACTGACCTCAGCATGTAACCCTGTACATATTATGACCTAATTACACACTGTGGATGCTAGAATATCAGAGTTACAAAATAAAAAATACATTTTTATGTGCCATGACATAAATGCACCTTTTCTCCCCCTCCCCTCAAAAAATATAATTGTATGTAATGCAGGTTGCTAAAATGTTTAAACATCCTGAAACAGAGTATTATATTGCACTGTAAGCATATGTAGTATGTAGCAGGTATATGGGCGAAGTAATAGCTTCCCTTGTGTTTGCAACATTGTGCTCCCATGCAGTTTCTTTGTTGACATGGTAGCTAACTGTGTAAATTCCAGGCTGTCAGTACAGTGAAGATAAAAGTTAAGTGAAAACTCATTGGGATTGTTGAATCCCAAAAAAGAGTAACCCTGTAGGGATGTTCACTTTGTGTAGGTACTTCCAATGTGTTTTTGTTTTCAATGGATGTCAACAGTAAGTGATGACATCAGGGGGTGGGTCAAGTTACACTTTGAAAGTTGTACAGGTTGCCCTGTGGAGAGTGAAAGTGCGAGCTATGCACAAATCACAGGTCGTGTGTCATTTTCTGAATTTTGTTATAAAATGTGTCTTCTCTGACCATTTCAAATAATTTTTGTACATTTTTATGTCCTCATTTGTGAAATGGTGCACTTAGTGCACCCATGAGAAATGGAGGAATGAATAGCAGCTTTTGTTGTGCTTGTCATGCAAATAGTCCTGTGGCAACACATGTATGTGTAGGGCAAGAGTACAGATGGTGCTGGGTTTCAGTAGAGGGTGGGCAATCTTTCCTTTTTATACTCAATATTTGCTGAATGCCACAGGAATATAGGAAAGTAATTACATTTTTTTTCATGCTTACTTTATTTATGCATAGCTACATGTGGGTCACAGAGGTGTGCCTAGTGCACTGATGAACAAGCAGCAGGTGTGTGTAATAGATGCTAATTTCACTATAAGTAGGTGAATTCTATTTTCATGAACCAATCCAACATGGTGCAGCTATTCAACATGATATAAAGCATCCATGTGACCTCCATTCTTGTTCCTAAATATTTCAATATCATTGGAGTATACAAAAGAATATTTTAACACAATTTTAGGGGCTGCTGCAGCTTTGCTACATATTTATGGCTACAAGCTGAAGTCAGTGCGCTGGTGCTGATGGCAATAGGCCTAGGCTGAGAAGAACAAGAATGTTCAGGCCCAGGGTAACTTATCAGACACTACATGATCTGGAGATTGTAGAATGCTACAGACTAGACAGGGACACATTTCAAGAACTCTGTGAAATCTGCCACCCTCAACAGAGAGCCAGAACCAATCGAGGGGAACCCATCCCAGTGGAAACTAAGGTATGTGTAGCCCTTAGAATATTATCTACAGGTACTTTTCAAAGACAAACCAAGCAGGAAAAGAACCGTAAAATGACAACCACTCCACAAAAGAACCAAACAGGCAAGGAAAATCCACAGGGAGTATGGCGCCAACACCACAATAAGGCACTCAATGCAACGATGAAAAACGGTCAGGAACCAAACTCTAGCTTCATGGCTGTTTCACACTCCAAAACCACGAGCTACACTTTTCAGAAACGTAGGCAGATGTTTTCTCCACAGATCAACCGCAACAGCACAGAAGGTCAATACCCAGAATAAATTTCTTTTCAAAAATTTCTTTTTTCTTACTTTTCAAAGAACAGCTGAGGACATGATGGGTGTGTCACAGGCATCAGTATCCAGGATCTTACCAATTCTTGGATCCTATCCTGATTCATGCCAGTGAGCGCATATGTTTTCCCCATAGTTCTGAGGAGAGGGCTAGCAATATGCCACAATTCTACTCTGTAGTATACTACCTTTAAATACTGGGTGCCATCGATTGCACTCATGTACACATCAAGGCACCACCTAGTGAGCAAGGTTGAATCTATGTAAACTGAAAGGTATACCACTCCATCAACTGCCAAGTCGTGTACAATGCCCAGGGAATAATCTTAAATATGTTTGTTGGCAACCCTGGTAGTTATCATAACTCCCATATCTGGCACACATCACAGTATGTTGGCAACCCTGGCAGTTATCATAACTCCCATATCTGGCACACATCACAGCTGTATCAGATGTTTGCTGGTGAGACATCCCACAGGGCCATTTGCTGGGGGGATGCTGGTTATACACTGAAAACATGGATGATGACACCCATCAAAAGTGCTCACACACCCATGGAACAATGCCATAATGAGGCACATGCTCAAGCCAGAAACATCATAGACCATGTGTTTGGGCTATTGAAGTCATGGTTCTGGTGTTTAGATACGTCTGGTGCAGCCCTGCAGTATAATCCAGAAACACGTGCACAAGTCTTCAAAGTATGTGCTATGCTACACAGTCTGATCTTGTGGAAAGAGCTGCAGGAGAATCAGCAAAAGGAAGGTATCACATTCCCCCACCAACATCTGGGTCACCACAGCCAAAGTCAGAGGAGGGCTCAGAGGGGAAACCACCAGCTGCTGTGCCTGCAGACAGATGTAGGTATGCTCAGTATGCTCTTGTGTTGGCTAAAAGACAATGCATAACACATTCACTGACCACCTAGGTGCCTAATACCTTTCTTCTACTCACACACATAGTAAAAGTGGTGTCAGGCATCTCACACAACCTATACCTCCCCATGTGCTGGCCGTATACTGCTTGCATCAGACAGAGTCATCCCTGAAATCAAAATGTGTCCACTGCTGCATTTGCAAAGTTAAGTCCTGAAACTAGATTGTAGCTTTTGAATATTATGGCATATCCTTGTATTTAGTAGGTTGGAACAGTAATTAATTAAATAGTGCTGTGGATTTTTGCAAAAAGTACTTTAACATGTGACAGCAGAGAGACCTTTAGTTTACTTGTATGTGCCCATTAGTAAGTAGTAGACCTCAGGCTTCAAAGATTCACACAGTCCTGCCTCTGAAGTATACTGATGCTCACTACAAGGACTCATTTGTGCACCACACCTTTGTACTGGAAAATCCATAAAGAGAAGTTAGACAGTAATGATGCACATTGCAGTTTCTGACTTAACAACCCATCCCAAGATCAAACAACATGCATGAAGCAGAACAAGGAGAGTAACAAGAGCATCATATCCTTGTTTGTGCCATAGCAGTAACAACTTTGCTTACCCACAAAAGAAAAGGCTATAAGTGTTTGTGACTTAACAGTACACAATCTCGCTCCCGAAGAGCAGTGTAGACTTGCTTGTGCCCTAACAATAACTCAGCAATGGTCCCTCCAATAGAACAGTACATGGCTGTTTGTGCCATTCAACCTGGCCTTCACTTGCTGGCAAATGTATATTATGTAACTCCCAGTTAATATCTGCACACATTTTAAGGCCAAGGGTATTGAATGCCTTATACACTTGAATGTCTCATAGTACTGGTCAGATAATTGATGACATACCAAGAAACACAGACAAGTAAGACAAAGATGTATATTTGCAAGCAGAATCCTGACAGGTTGTGTGATCAGTAAGTGCACTATGTCCAAATATAATAAAGAGGGCTAAAAGTACAAGTCACAGCTGAAGATCTCATAGCAGTGTACATTGTGATGCATTTGTTTGTGTGAACAATGACTTCAGTTCTTTGTAGCAAAGCTGTTTGTGCAGCAAAGAGGGCTAAGGCATTCACCCAATTTTCTGAATCTGAAGTGGTGTGAGAGTCCAAATCCTGAACTATATATAAATATCTAATGTGTAGTATCTTTTTGTAGTGTGCATGTCATGCCTTGCCCTTGCTCAGTTCATGTATGTCTCCCTTTCCATTCGTTTTCCTACCTTTCATTTTTTTTTATTCCACTGGTTTCACAATGCACCACATAGAACAAACACAAATAACTGCAAGTTTGGCTGTGCTTATGTGGCTTGCATGAAGAGCAGCACTGATGAAACCAGACCACCTAGGAAGCAGACAGGCAGACATCAAAACCGGATATATTCAGTAAATGCTTTTGGCCAGTGGAAAACCCGGCATGAAGTAACTGTCATAAATTAACAATGCGGCTCACGTTTGTGCACTGCTTACTTACACACAAACAGCTGTATTTCACATGTGTGTACACTTAGTTAACCATAGTGAAAATCTGCTGCCCAAAGCAAACCTTTTGACTGTTTAGAGTTTTGTAGAATGTCCTGATTTTTGCATCACATTTTTGCCCTGCTTCTCATAAAAAGTTGGTTTTCTGGCAAATAATTTGAAAATACTTGAGTACTGAAGTCAGAAAATAATGACATATATTTGAATTTTAAAACACCTACCCTTCAGACAATTCACATGAATGCAAAACATGTCAATTTATCAACTGCATAAGTTTGTAAGGATAGTCCCAGGATTCAGTAAACTCCATGTAGGGTTCAAGTACATCCTACATGAAGTGTTACAGAGTAAAGGAAGTAGTGTCTGTGGTTGTGGTGTGCAATCAATTTTAGTGAAGCTCTGTATGCTTAAACAAGGTTTTGCAGTGTGCACTAGTGCATCTGGCCACAAAACCTCACCATGAATGCGGATTACACTTCCGCATACTTCTCAGCTGTACAGACTTTTCCAGAATGTACAGATGTCCACCTCATATTTTTGGCCTGTTGCTCATAAAATTGTGGTTTACTGGCAAACCATTACCAAATCTTTGAGAACTGAAGTCAGAAAATAATGACAGAGATTTGAGATTCAGACTTCATATGTTACAGAAAATTCATGCTAATGCAAAACTTGTTAGTCTATCAACTTTCTAAGTTTGCAAGACCAATATGTCAAAATTGTCCCTATTTTTGGGCCTTTGTCCCACCATTATGTATGGCTTTGTATAATGGTTTAATCTTTACTTTTTCATTTTGTATTTTTTTTTACTTTTCTTCCTATGTTTGTGCAATGAGCCACTTGCCACAAATGGCTTCCGCTATGCTTATCTCATTTGCATGACTGGACCACCCATGTATCAGACATCCAAAAATAGAAACCATATGCATTCAATTAATACTGCTGGGCATCGTGCAAACCTGGTAAGCAAGGCTGATCTGACCTAATACTGTGAAGTTAACAATGAATACTAATATAGCGAACCTCATATAACTAATCTGGTGGTGACGGGTGTTAGGTCCAGAAGTAGATTGCAGATTGTCCTGGGTTCTAATAGAAGGTATATGAACTTTTCTTATACTGTTGTGACATTGCAGATTATACAAATAAGGTGCTACATAGACAAGTGCTGTCTCAACCTTCTTGTGTCAAGAATTGTAAGTTTAGGACTACTGTACACATGGTCACCAGCCCCTCAAAGTACTCTTTCCATCTCCTCAACATGCTCTCTTCTCTTGTGAGTATGTTAACCTTATTATCCTTTATCACCCTACCTGCTGCACATCTTTCCCAGCTCGGTCCCTCTGTCTAGCTAATTGGTACAGGTCATTTTCTCCCTCCTTAATGTCCAGCCTTTTATACAACTTGCCATATGCTTTATCCTTAGCCTTCACCACCTCTCTATTCACCATACACCTCATCTCCTTATACTTCTGTCTACTTTCTTCATCTCTCTGGCAATCCCACTTCTTCTTCTCTGCCAGCTTCTTCTTCTGTATAAGCTCCTGTAGTTTCTCATTCCACCACCAGGTATCCTTGTCCTTTGTCCAGATGTCATACCAAGAACCTTTCTAGGTGTCCCCTTACCTCCTTTGCTGTGGCTGCCCAGCTATTAGGTAACTCTACACTGCTACTCAGTGCCTGTCTTAACTCTTCCCTGAACTCCACTTTACAGTCATACTTTTTCAACTTCCATCATTTGATCCTTGGCACTGCCCTCACTCTCCTCCTCTTCTTCTTGATTGACAGCATCATCCTACAGACTACCATCCTATGCTGCCTAACTATGCTTTCCCCTGTCACCACTTTGCAGTCTCCAATCTCCTTCAGACTAGCCCTCCTGCATAAGATATAATCCACCTTGTGTGCATCTTATTCCACTCTTGTACATCACTCTATGTTCCTTCCTTTTCTTAAAATATGTATTCACCACAGCTATGTCCATCCGTTTCACAAAATCCACTACCATCTGACCTTCTGCATTCCTTTCCTTAACACCATACCTACCCAGCACTTCCCCATCCCCTCTCTTCCCTTCACCAACATGACCAATGAAATCCACTCTAATCACCACTCTCTCACCCTTGGGTACACTCTCCACCACTTCATCCAACTTGCTCCATACTTTTTCTTTATTACCAATCACACACCCAACTGGTGGAGCATGTGCACTAACAACATTCATCATCACACCATCGATTTTCAGTTTCATAGACATCACTCTATTCAATACTCTTTTCATCTCCAAAACACTGTTGACATACTGTTCCTTCAGGATAACGCCTACCCCACTTCTCCTCCCATCCACACCATGGTGGAACAATTTGAATCCTCTTCCATTACACCAGGCTTTTCTCCCCTTCTATCTGGTCTCTTGTATGCACAATATATCAACCTTCCTCCTCTTCATTATATTTGCTAGCTGGCTCCCTTTACCAGTCATACGGCCAACATTCAAAGTTTCTACCCTCACTTCCACAATCCTAACCTTCCTCCTCTCTTCCCGCCTCTGGACATGCCTTCCCCATCTTCTTTTCCTTCTCCTTTGGCTAGCAATAGTCCAATGTCCACCAGCACCCCATTGGCTAACGGTACTGGTGGCGGTCATTGTTAACCTGGGCCTCGACCAATCAGGTACGGAAATCTGTACTGTTGTCCGCAAATTTGATCTGGCAAAAATTTTATACCAGATGCCCTTCCTGGTGTAACCCTCCCCATTGGGCTTGGGACTGGCATGATGAAATACACTGGCTTGTGCATCCCCAGTGGCTGAGTTTCTGGCAAAGAGTTTACACCAGATGCCCTTTTTGACATAACCCTCCACATTTATCTGGGCTTAGGACTGGCATGTGCATCCCCTGTGGCTGGGTTATACAGTTGTATAAGATTGAGACATGCATGTCTCAACTGTAAAAGCAAGTATGCATGCATTATTCCATAGCACAGCTCTCAACTGTCCATATTTTCACTGAATATCCAGAGTTTTGACTCATTGTTTTGGTTTGTTCCTCATTACATTAATGGTTTTAAGGCAAATAACTCAGACTGAAGTCAGTAAATAATGAGTGTCAAAATGTATGTTAACACAAATCATATGCATCTTTCCATGTTTGTAAGAGCAATATTTAAAATATGTCCCTATTTTTGGGCCATTGTACCCCCATTATTTTATGATCTGTCTGGATATCTTGCTCTAAGAGGTTGACAGATATGGTCCGTATCACAAAGCAGCAGTTGCACATTCTCAGATAATAGTGAGCATGAATCTATAAAGTGTAAAAGTAAGGTGTGCATGCATTATGCTGTAGTCCAAAAGAAAAGTACAGTATTGCAGTAGTCACTGGTTGTGGGTTCAAATACCACACTTCCCAAATATAAAACTTACTTGTTTACAATACTGTTTTAGGTTTTCATTATTAAATCTACAATCCAACAACAAAGTAATGTGTATAGGGATGGAACACTTAAAAAGAGCTTTCATAACCTGGACAATTTTGAAAAACAGGCATTCGAGCAATTACAAAAAGATAATGAAATTGTTATTAAATGCACAGATAAAGTTGGAGCAATAGTTGTAATGGATTATAAATATTACTATGATACTATTTTTCAAATGCTGTCTGATGATAAAGTGTATGAAAGAGTCAATCCTGAGTGTATAGAAATTTTGAACAACAGGATACATGCTGCCTTATATGACTATTTTTGTAGTCAGTTAATTACTGCAGAGTTGTTTAGATATCTAACAGTGGAGCACCCACTTATTCCAATCTTCCAGGGGTTGCCTAAGATACATAAGAATGTATCTAACCCCCCCCCCTTTTAATCTAGAGTATCGGGCGGTGGTTGGCTCACTGAGCCTTTCTCTGTTTTTATTGAAAAGAAGTTGAAACCAGTATTAGATAAAGAGAAACAGGTTCTAAAGGATACCCAACATTTTTGGAGGATTTATTTGACTTTACACATTGAAGTGATTTTGAAGGAAATTACTTTTTAGTCACCTTAGATGTTTCTTTATTTATTGCTGTTTCCCATTGTCAGGGCATTAATATGATAAGAGATTTTCTTTCACCTAATATTGAGTATGATGTTAATGCTATTGATTTATTATGTATGTTCCTAGAAATTATTCTCGAAAATAATGTTTTTATGTTTCAGGATCAGCTGTTTTTACAGAAAGTTGGCGTAGCTATGGCCACACCTTGTGCCAATAGCTATGCCAACATAGTTATGGCCCAATGGGAATCGATGTTTATTCTACAATTGAATAATCATACACATCTTACGTTCTATAGGAGATTTGTAGACAATTTGTTTTTGATTTGGGGGGTGCTGAGGAACAACTCTCTTCTTTTGTCAGTTATTTACAGTTTATTTTTTCTTTTTTGATGTTTACTTATGAATCATCTAGTGACATTATAGAGTTTCTAGATGTATGTATACATAAGGATGCTCAATATAGGCTTACAATGACACTTTATAGGAAACCCTGTAGAAGAAATACTCTATTGCAATGTGACAGTATGCACCCTGGATTCATTTTCAGAAATATTGTCAAGAGCCAGAATATGAGAATGTCCAGGCTAAATAGTAGCAATGATATTTATAAAGGCGATGTCTCTATGTTAAGGCAGAAATTTTAAGATAGGGGTTA
This sequence comes from Protopterus annectens, assembly GCF_019279795.1. Lineage (NCBI taxonomy): Eukaryota > Metazoa > Chordata > Ceratodontiformes > Protopteridae > Protopterus > Protopterus annectens. Next base: position 1,342,753,047 of record NC_056733.1, on the reverse strand, counting down.
TAAAAGGAAAGAGGTAGATGATATAATTGAAGAAAGCTTCAACTACAGGAAAAGTAAAGCAAGATCACATTTTTCCAACATGTTAAATAAAGTTGATGCTATATCTTGATGTGACACGTCTGGAAAACAGAATGTCCCTATATCTCTTTATTACATAAGTGATGTGAATAGCGTTCTAAATATTATTAAGGGCAACTGGTTTATTTTACATCTGGATGACCAGGTAAGGACATTAGTGGGTGATAAGCCTAATTTTATTTTTAAAAATAAAAAATCATTAAAAATACTGCTTTGCTATAAGGATCATACTAACATGAAGAGAGTTAATGGTCCTGTAGGGATGCATGGTCACCAGAGTTGCAATTTTTGCTCTTTTATTGATGCATCAGTTCTTTCCATACATCCAGTGACAAAATTTGAGTATAGATTTAATATTAAAGCAGATTGACGTAGTAGGAATGTGATATATTTAGCTTGCTGCAGAGCACGTATATGCTTCTATGTTGGCAAAACAAATAGATCATTGATGGAACGTGTTAGGGAACACTCGTATTAATAGTGGAGATACACGCAATGCACTGGCTAAGCATTTTCTATAGTGTGGAGATGGGCATCTATTTGGTTTTAGAGTAATTGAAGTTGCCAACATAAATAAATGCAGAGGTGATTTTAAAAATTTTACTGAGAGCCCTGAGCTTTACTGGATTATAAAAATTACAAACTGATACGTTTATGGGTTTGAATGGAAAGGTTTCCATCAAACCCACACTTAAGACAAGGGCTCTTTATAAGTGATTTTAATATTTAATTGCTGCTGAATTTTTATTGGTTTATTTGAATTTATCTATTAATTCCTTATGTATATAATGTGATTGTTATATGAGATTATATGGGCTGATGAAGCACTATATGATGTGTGAAAGTGCTTACCTTTTTCTACAATAAATCTATGGATTTTATTTGTATATGCCTCTGACTGTGTTTCAGTGCCTAGCTGCTTTTTTTTACATATTAAATATACACTAATGTTACATTCATCATTATAGCATCAGACCTCTATACCTGTGGCTTGAATGACATGCTGTCAAGTGTAATCACTGTACATGGAACATGCATATGTGCAATATATGCACCCATGAATGATTGATGGATGCAATCTGATCTGTACTATAGAGTGTATGTATTAGGAACAGGTTTGTATTTAAAGCAATAAAGACATTTCTTAGTGGTTGGTAGTGTTAAAAGTAAAATCTAACAGAATAGAGTAAAATGAATTGCAGGCAGCTTTGTATATTAACTGTGAAGTTAGTAATGCTTTCCTTTTTTTCTCTCACCCTACTCCTTCTCTTCATTTGCTTTTTATGGCTGTAGTTTTTTTTATTTTTTTCTATTATGTATAAATTTTTTATTGCTTTATTGTTACATATTTTTTATTTATCATTCTGTTTGTAATTATATTATTTATTATTTTTATAATAATTTATATTTTTTAAATTTATTTCCATTTGTTTTGGTTTATATTTTATTTCATTATTGTATTTTTTTTTTTATATTACTACAGCACAGCAGAGTAAGCTGGTTCCCAGTGATCTGCCTACACTCACTCCACTGGCTACAGCACTGAGGCCCAGCACTTCTGGGCTGGAGCATGGTGGTAACCCCCAAACCCTGTTCTACTTGGACCCTCAGGTAGTTCTGCAACAGTGGCTAGGCCTGTGGCCCTCTGGTAGCAGAGGTAGAGGGGGTGTATACATCACCTGAGCTGAGTTACCATGCATGGTGCATAGGCTTGCGCACCAGATGATGGGCACACCCCTACACCAGATGGAGAGCCTGGTCTCCTGGTATGGCAAACAGGCCATAGGCAAAGACATCAGTGACTGCAGCCAATGGCGCTGTGATGGAACAGTAATGACAGTCCACTGGGTGAGGTGAGGACTGGAGTCACACTGTCACCGTGTCTGATGTCCATGGTTCATCGATCTTCCCACCCACCCACCCCAACCAAGGTTGTGTCCTTCACTAACCATGTCTGTTGTTTTGTATGTCTTGACTGTCAGCAAATGCTTTCTCACCTTCCCAACATGCCTGCTGCAGACATTGGTGCCTCCCTTCCCCAGTATTCCTCTCTCTCCTTAAAAAAGGGCACCTGTTCCAAAAAAACAAATATTGTCCCATACATAGCTCTCCATTTCACACACACGTCTACTTCACACACTTAATTTGGTCCAATTGGCTTCACAAAACAATTATGTTTTTGTCACCCCTCTCTCTGGAGGTGACAGTCCAAATTCAGCTAAGATTCTGTAACATGATCATGTGTTACTGTTGAAGAAATGGATAGCTATGTTTTTTTCCTGCACCCTTCCTGCACATTCCTGCCTTCATTTCCCTTTCTTTTTCCCCCGCCCATTTCACCACTTTCCTGTCACCCCCATTTTTTTCTTTAAAGAATTTGTGAGTGATGCTGTGCAATACAGCACCTAACCAGTTTCAGAAGCTCATTTGTTCTTTATATTGCTGTCTCATCCTAGGTGAGCTTATAATGGTGGTCAAACATAAGGACATACATCTCCATATATTCCCTAGAGGTACATCTTAAGTTGTGCATACCAACACCAACTATGATGGATTAATAGTGGGACTCGTGGAGAGACTTGATTGCATGTGTTATGTGACAACTATTTGTGACACACAACTGACCCTACATTTCTCCTTGTTTAAGCTGGAGAGTGGAGCAGGTGTATGGCTCACTGTGCAATCCGCTGTAAGGACAACTTTGCAATAGATAACTATTGCCTTAGGCACTTCCTGTGTGAGCCACTGGTGCAGCTTTTTTATGTGCATTGTGTGCTTTGGGTTTAGTGTGAGGTGTACCATGCTTGTATTTTGGATGTCTGCTGTTTCTGTATGTTGCTGGAGAGTAACTCCACCCATGATGGTACTTCATTGATTCATTGATGTTGTAGTACAGGCCTGAGGCATTATCTGCAACTGAGTCAATAAAAATATGTCAACTAGGCTAGCAGATGAAAGGCAGCTCATGTAATCCTGGCATCTACAAAGAGAATGAAAAAATGATGAGTGCATGCAATATGGTGCTATTTTTGGGGGACTAATATATGGGGTGTAGAGTAGGAGGTTTCTTCAAAGTGGGATCCATACTTCTGTTATAGAGAGATAAGATGTGACATTACTGCTTGTTTAACTGACATTTGCCCAACTATGTTTAGCTGTAGAAGATCTGGTGTGCTAGATAGCACTGGCTGATTGTAAGGACAAATAATTTGTTTTTTTCTGCATCTGTAATCACAAAGAGTTAAGCTCTCTACAAGAAAACAAGAGCACAGCAGCTAAGACAATGAAACACTGTTAAATCTCAAAATGAGAACAGAAACAGTTAACTTAAACAATATAGTCCTAGTGTACACTCCAGGCACAAGGGTACAGGGGTGTTTTCTCACAAATCTTGTGTCATGATGTTTACTTATCAATAGGTGAACTGAACTGGATTCATGCAGTGTGAATCCAATGTATAGTGTAGGCAGCACAGCTGCAATAGAATAAAATCAGTAATTGACAATTCACTTGTTAATAACATTACATAGGCTACAGAGTCAAGAGCAGCAGAGTTTGTTTTCAAAATGTAATCATACCAACACAATAAAAATGAACTATACTTTTTCTTACATAAATACAAGTAGCAACTGCACATCCTGCAGGGCTTTCACTTTATAACAGTGGCTAAAACAATGGCCTGATGAATATGCATAGAACAATAGGCTGCTGTAAAACACTCTCTGTGTAATGTCCATTAAGAGCTTAGTCATACACACCACCTCCCCCACCCCCAAGTTGACTGCAGTGAGAAAGAACTCCTACCTATCTAAGTACATAGACTACAGCATGCAGTACTTAATGCATGCTCCACAGCACAAGTCTGACTTTGATAAGGCTGCAGACATAGTAGATGACATCAGCTGGCCATGTGGAGGACAAGAGGTTGGAGGGCTGCTTGAAATTGTTGTCTGTGCAAGCACCAAAACACTGCAAAATTATGCCATTGAGAAGCCAGTTTGGGATACATACTTCCACTCTTCTTTATGGACACACACACACACACACACACACACACACACACACACACACACACACACACACACACACACACACACACACACACACACACACACACACACACACACACACACACACACACACACACACACACTTGACTGCAGTAAGAAAAAAACCTTAAGTACACAGACTAAAGAACACAGTAAGTAACCCATGCATCACAGCACAAGTCTGATTTTAACAGTACTGTAAATGATCTTATAGTAGATGATATCAGCAGGCCATGTGGAGGACAAGAGATTCGAGGGCTGCTTGAAATGGTTATTTGTGCAAGTACCAAAACACTGCAAAACTTTGCCATTGGAGAAGTCATTAAGGGATACGCACTTCCACTCTTTATGGACACACACACACACACTTGAATGTAGTGAGGAAAAAACCTACCTAAGTACACAGACTACAGAACACAGTTCTTAATGCATATGCCATGGCACAAGTCTGATTTTATCAGGACTCCAGGTGATCTTATAGTAGATGACATCAGCAGGCCATGTGGGAAATAAGAAGTTGAAGGGCTGCTTGAGATGGATGTCTGTGCAAGCACCAAAACACTGCAAAACCATGCTAGTGGAGAAGTCAGAGACACACACTTCCACTTTTTATGGACACACACAGTTGACTTTAGTAAGAATAGAACTCCTACAATTCTGAGTACCCAGACTACAGAACACAGTACCTAATGCATGTACAAAAGCAGAACACGGATGTAAGCAAGACTCTAGGTGAACTTATAGTAGATGATATCAGCTGGCCATGTGGAGGACAAGAAGTTGGAGGCCTGCTTGAAAAGGATGTTTGTGCAAGCACCAAAACACTGCGACCTCATGCCATTGGAGAAGTCTTTTAGGGATTCACACTTCCACTCTTCTTTGTGGACACATGCACACACCATTGACTGAAGGGAGAATAGAGCCCCTACTTATCTAAGTGTACAGCCTATAGAACACAATACTTAATGCAAGCACCACAGAACAAGTCTGACTTATATAAGACTGCAGCTAAACTTATAGTAGATGACAGCAGCAGGCCATGTGGAGGACAAGAGGTTGTAGGCTGCTTGAAATTGACATTTGTGCAAACACCAAAATACTGCAAAACCATGCCATTGGAGAAGTCAATTTGGGATGCACACTTCCACTCTTCTTTATGGAGACTCAAACACTTACATACACATATAGTCTACTGCAGTGAGAACCAGCCCCTACCAGTCTAAGGGCACAGACTACAGAACACAGTACTTAATGCAAGAGCCACGGTGCAAGTCTGATGTAGCTAAGACTGCAGTTGAACTTACAGTAGATGACATCAGCAAACCATGTGGGAAACAACAGCTTGGAAGGCCTGCATAGACACATCACTTCTTAGTGCGATCTGATGCTAGTACCTAATAGAAGTATACTGTTTAGAAGCCTAGCCATGCAACAACACCAGTACCCTTACTGAACATATTTGTCTGTTTAAGTTTCACAGAGCAAGCCTATGAGCACCACCAAATGGCCCTGTAGATGAGGGAGCACAAAACATTATATATTATTGTGGTTGATACATGCGTTGAAAAATTAAGGCTACCCCAAGGTTGTAGTGAGTGTACACAGGGTGTGGGGTGGTGGTGAGGAAACAAATAGGTGGATTGTAAACATATGTACATATAATTATATTGTGCCTTCAGTTTGCAATGTTTCCACATGTAGTTTTAGGTCAGACAAAGAAAGTGAGAACTATAAAGCAATTACAACATACAGTGTATATATATATATATATATATATATATATATATATATATATATATATATATATATATATATATATATGTGTATATATATATACATATATATATATATATATATATATATATATATATATATACATATATACATATATATATATATATATATAGAGAGAGAGAGAGAGAGAGAGAGATGGTAAGCAGATGTTAAATAAATAAATAAGTAAATAATGTATATAATGCAATAGTGCAAAAAGCATTGGATGTGCACTGTGGTTAAGTGTACACAAATGAGCATTTGCCTCTTTACCTGTCTGCACATAAGTAAGCAGTGCACAAATGCATACTGCATTGATAACATCAGAGACTTACTATATATATATCTACTATTATAGCACACTCTTATCTCTACTCCAGGTTGGAATTTCCCAATGATTGAGAGCAATAATTGAATGTATCTGCTTTCTGTTGTTGGGAGTCTAACATATATCTTATGTGTTTTTCCCATTTCTGCAATGCTGCGCTTCATGCAAACTAGATAAGCCTTCTTAAAAATGTTTTCTAGAAGTGGCACATCATGCGAATGTGGAATTAAAACAAGACAAATAGGACAAATATTAAAAGTGTGGGGCACCTAAGCAAAATATGTAACTGTACACTATCAATTGATAGTACACATCTAAAATTTCTACTTATGTCGGGAATAGAACCCTCACACCAATACAGCTTCAGCAAACAAGATGGGCGCTTTAGTCATCTTTGTTGCAGAAGCAACTGAAAGCACAGAACTGGGGTAATTCATCACACAACCAACTGCATAAGAATGTACACTACTATCAAACCATGGACTGTGTATTGTAAAAGTAATTCTCTGTACTATATTTGGGCATAGGGCAGTAAGTAGTCACACAACCTGTCATAATTATGGTTACAAATAGACGTCTCTCTATCTTACATGTGTGTGTTTGTTGGTGATTCATCAGTTACTTAATACAGGCAGTGTCTAAGTAAGTCTATATAATTGTCCTTAAAATGTGAGAGGATATTAATAATAGGGAAGACTTTGTTGCTTTTTAAAAAAGAACAAGTTAAAGCATTAGCACTTTTATAAATGTGCTTGAAGTTATGTGATTTATTTATGTCATGTGATTTTTTTGTGTTTTAAAAGCTGGGTCAAAGAAATGTATGTCAGTTTAAACATGTCTTATGTATATGAAAGCACTTAATGGTTTCTTGATTAAAGTGGTTTGGTTTGCTCATTTCTACACCATTTATTTTATTTACATTTTATTAGTGTGTGTTTTATCTTTGTATTACTGTTTTGTGGATTTTTGGTTTAATATAAGCAACCAAATGGAGTCCAGATTTTTAACCATCCCTGTGGGTTTTACTTTGCATGATATGCCGAATGGTTCTTTTGTGTTAAATGCAGAAGGAACCAATAATCGTTCTAACAGCAACCAGAATGTACCACCTACTTCTACACCTCTAACTATGAATGAGATACTTTTAGGTTGTTTGGCTTCCTCTATAGATCCCTTCAAAGAAGAAGGTATGTGTGCCATGGAAAAAGAACCTTCTAACTAAGGGGAATTATTTAACAAATTAGAAAAAGCCTCCTCCATCTCAAAAGGCTGCAGTGGCACAACATCGATTTTGAAAATTACTTAGCAGTTCACAGAGTGCTAAAAGGAGTAAGAGTCACTAAAATGCCTACAGGGGAGAATCTGCCAAAAGAATTCATGGATAAGTGGATTGAACTTAATCAAAAAAGAAGCATACAGTATGTAGAAATGCTGTTGAATTTAAATAGAATGAAAGTTAGTGACTTAATGACTGAAATCAAAGCAAGGTTTCTTCATCTAAAAATTAGTATTTCATCTGCTAAATCTGTTTAACACAGGATAAGTTATTGAGAGAGAATGAGATCCTTAAAAAGAAAAAAAAAATACATAAATTTAACAGAGATAAATCGGACTATAAAAGGGGAATAATGTATGCTTATGCGAGTAATGCAGAAATTCCCCTGATCAATTGTGAGACTCAAGTGCATGAAGCAAAATGATGTCATTGAGGTAGAATGCCCCATGAGCAGCAAGTAAGGAAGTCTGAATGCCTAGCAGGCAAAGATAATGGCTCTGCTAATAACATTGCAAGTAATAGCAATAAAGAAAGGGGGACAATCAAGGAAAACACTATGTATGCCTCTGGGGTTGTGTCTGGTGCCACATCTGGAGTTCATCAAAATTTTCACCAGTATCCGAGCAATCAAAATATTTGGATATACCAGAAAGACGGCAAAGAAAACAAGACTTGGGTGGAAGTAGCAGGAGCTCGGAGAAAGCAATATACGAAGAACCAGAGACAGTGGAGAAAGAAAAAAAACAGAACTATCAGAAAAGGAGAAAGTAAGCGAGTTTTCTTCTGATTTTGTGCAGATTTACTTATCATCTTTTCTGCTTTTGGATACAGCTTGTACAGTTCTAAGTAAAGGTTGGAATTTTGTGCCAGCAGCAAGAGCTGAAAAGTCTGTTATTAATTGCCTGAGAGATTATGTTTGTAAACTTAATTTAAAGACTTTATTTTCAAAAGAAAACAGAGATGTAAATCTGTTTCATTCTGTGAGAGTTTTAATCCTCTTTAAAAAAGAAAGACTAGAAATATTTCTAAACATGCCTGAGTTACAAATTGTGGAATTACTTAATAATAAGACTGAATACAAGTACTATTACATGTCTACTGAAGAAAGATAATTTTTTTTTTAAAATAAGGGATAATGAAGATATGTTGATTCTCAAAGCTAACAAAGGCAATGCGTTAGTTCTAATGAATAGGTGTATGTACAATGAAAAAATATTAGAATTTTTGGGTGATGTACAATTTTACAAAAATGTCTTGTTTCTTGAGATAAAGAAGGCATATTCTTTGATTCATTCATTAATAGAAGAATGTTTTTTTTTAAGTGGGAGAATTACTGACACTTTGAGAAAATATTTTAAAGTATGCAATCCTAATTTTAGTCATTCGATTTCGGTCTCCCTAAAGTTCACAGTGATCTGAATAATCCCCCTCTCAGGCCAATAGTAAATAGTGCAGGGAGCAAAACAGAAGTTATAGCCATTTTCGTTGATAAACATCTTCAAAAGGTAGTAGAAAAGAATGACTACTATATAAAAGATACTTTTGACTTTATAAATAAAATAAAGGAGATTAAAATTTTTAAATCTGATTTATTAGTAAGCTTGGACATCAGATCTCTGTATATTGTTATACCCAATGACGAGGGGTTAGAAACAGTGCATTTTGAATTAATTAATTGTAGAATATTTTCTAAAGAGATGGTGACATTGCTGATTGAAATGTTAGATGCAATACTCAGTTATATTTTTTTCAATACAATGGAAAATTATTCCATCAGATTAATGGTGCGGTGATGGAGGCAGCTATGGCCCCCAGTTATGTTAACTTATTAATGACTGGATGGGAAAGAGTGAATATCTTGGAAAGTATCTATGCTGAGAACATAGCAGTATTTAAAAGGTTTATTGATGATGCGTTTTTTATTTGGAGAGGAGGAGAAAATAAGTTTATTGAGTTTGTGAACTATTTAGATACTATCAGTTATTTTTTAAAAGTTACTACTAATCACCAGTTAGAAAATATTAATTTTCTAGATGTCACTGTTAATAGACATGATTCCTTATATACTAAAATATATACGAAATCTGTTCAGAATAACTCATATTTATACTACACCAATATGCACTCCAAAAAGATGAAAAATAATATTGTCAAAGGCCATTTATTAAGAGCCAGCACTCTTAATAAGAATGATGATGAATTTGTTTATGAAAGCTCTAACATTATTCAGAACTTTGCTAGTAGAGGCTTTCCTGGAAAGTTATTGGCAAAGACTCTGAGTGGAGTCTCTGAAAAAAGAAAGGGAATACAAAAACATAGGGCCAACACTGCTAGTAAAGATTTTAGAACTTCTATGTTAGTTAGTAATAGTGTTGATACCTTGGCAATAAAGAGAGTTATTTCAAATAATTGGAAAACATTTAATTACAATCCTGATTTAAAATAGGTTTTGGGAAAGTTCCACCCTTTTTGTACAAAAGAGAGGGAAGAGTTTTAAAAACTTATTTTAGGCTAAGTTGAAAGCCCCTAGTAATGTTAATGTAAACAAGACAGGGATATACAAATGTTTTAGTTGTAATTTGTATAATTATCTTTTTTGGGAGTGCAAGAGATTTTAGTTAATAATATTAACATTATTTAAAGGGTTGTTATATGTATAAATCTAGATTTGTGGTTTACTTAGTGAGATGCATGTCATGCCCTGCTTTTTATGTAGGGCATACTTCTTATAGGTTCATAGGTTCATAGGTTCATACTAGGCTATCTGCCCAAGGGCATTTATAAGCCTAGCCCATAGTTATGTGGCTTTCGCCACCCCTTTAGTTTGAATAAAAACTATGCCTATCATTTGGCTGTGCCTCTGTCAAGCAGTGACACTGAAGTAATCCCTGGGGTATATCTGCAATCTCCCATCCATTGGTCAAGATTCCTCTTGAACAAGGCCAGAGAGGTGCTCTGCCTCACATGTACCGGGATTTTGTTCCACAGCATAGGGAGTCCCTGGGTGATGAATCTGTCCCTCCAGCACGTTCTATTTATAACCGTGTCAAGGTTTAAGTCTCCCGCCCTTGTGGTTCTGAGGGATCTAGATTTTTGAGGTGAAGCATATTCATCAAATCTGGGTTTGACATGGCCTTATATGTCAGGCACAGGTCACCTCTGAGCAAGCAGTATGAGACTGAATAGAGCTGGAGTTCTTTCAGTCGGGCAGCATAAGACATATTTTTGAGACCCTTTATCCTTTTGGTGAGGAACTTTTGGGGCCTTTCAAGCTGCAGCAGGTGTCTGGTCAGATACATTCCGAACGGGCATTGTACTCAATCATAGGTCTAATGAGTGATGAGTACAGGGGACGATGACCTCCCTTGATCTAGATGTGAATCCTTTCATGATCAGGTGGGCGATATAGAAGGTTTTCCTAACTACTTTAGCAACATGAGTGTCAAGCGAAGGCTACTGTCAACCTGGGTCCCCAGATCCCTGATGACTTTTTCTGTGCTCAGTGGATTGCCACCTATATGGTAGCTAGGGGTAACCTTGTTTTTCCCGAAGGGTATGACTATGCATTTTTGGCGTTTAACTTCAGGCCATGGCTCTGGCACCAGTTATCCATTTCTGTGAGGCCCTTCTGGAGGATATCTGTGTCAGATGTGTTTTCGACTATGACACCCAGTTTGCAGTCATCTGCAAACTTTGTCAGCCATAACCCTCCTGTGTTTGCTTGTACTTCAGAAAAGTAGATGCCGAACAAGAGTGGACCCAGGACTGAGCCCTGTGGGACACCACTTGTGACAGGCTTTGAGTCTGACATGGCTCCAGCAACTCTGACCCTGTGGGTTCTGTCACTTGCCAGTTTGCAACCCATCTTGTGATGTATGGGTTTACATTCAAGCTGATGAGTTTTTTGATGATACCTGAGTGGGGTATTGTGTCGAAGGCCTTTGCCAGGTCGAGGTAGGCTGTATGGACTGCCTTTCCCTCATCAATGGCCTTGGTGACTGTCTCGAAAAAGTCAACCAAGTTTAAGAGGCAGGATCTGCCTTTGACAAAGCCAAACTGGGTTGGATCCAAAGTCTGCAAGTTCCCTATGTCTTTATTTATGAGTTCCATTATGATCCTCTCCATGGCTTTGCAGATAAGGCTTGTCAAGCTAATGGGGTGGTAATTTCCAGGGTCTGTGGAGGCACCGCCCTTATGAAGTGGGACCACAGTCGCCGTGCGCCACTCCTTTGGGTACGTATCCTGAGGTGAGGCTAAGATTAAACAGCTGTCCTAACTGTGGGTTTAATTCCTCGTTGATTTCGTGAAGCACACAGCCGGGGACACCATCCGGTCCCATGGATGCTGAGTCTTTTGCCTTAGTGAGGGCAGTTCTCACCTGGGCGTTGGAGATGTTTGGGGGCTACAATCCTCTGGAATAGATATCTCTCCTTTTGGGGAGGGGAGAAGTTTGCACTGAACCTGTCAGCCAGTATGTTGGCAATGTGTGTAGGTTCAGTAATTTTCACATAATTTTGAACTAATTCTGAGCATATCTGGGAGTTTCCTCCTAGGTTTCTAACATAGCTAAAGAAGGCCTTATGATTCTCTTTAGAGTCCTTGGCGATTTTTCTCTCAAAATTTGCCTTGGATGATTTTATGAGAGCTCTTAGTTTTTTACTTATAATGATCAAAGGTGTCTTACCTTTCAAGGATTTTGCTCTATCTTGTAGTAGCTTCCTTCTTTTGTTGTAGAGCTTGTTTATGGCTGGGGTCCACCAGACTGGATGCTTGCCTTTGGCACAGAGAGTCTTAGTTTTGTTTGGGATTGCCTGATCCATGCAGTCCTGTAGGTGCTGGTAGAAGGCATTTGTAAGTGATTCAGCTGTTTGAGTAATGTTTACCACTAGCTCAGGGGCCTTAAAGGAGACCACACTAGTTTTTAGAAGTGTGAAATCGGCTTTTGAGAAGTTTTTCACTGTGGTCTTTTTTGTTTCAGGTGGGGGCGGGATGAGGACCTCCAGCAAGATTAGTTTATGATCTGATCTCACCAGTGAGGGGTATACTTCCGGTGTTGAACATTTTGATCCCATGTTCGTGATGATGAGATCAAGTATGTTTTCTCCTCTTGTGGGGATGGTGACTAGTTGTTCCATGGCATTTGAGTTTATGAACTCCAGGAATCTTTGGGTTAGAGTGTTCGGGCTTGAGTAGTGTTCCCAGTCTATATTAGGGTAGTTGAAGTCACCTAGTATGATGGTGTTTGGAGATACATTTATCCCCTCCAATGTTTTCAGGAAGGCCATGTGAGGTTCCTGAGTTTGGGAGGGTGGCCTGTAACATGCTACAAATTGCAGAGCAGTCTTGCCTATGGTTAATTGCACCTGGATGGTCTCCGATGCATCGTGCGTTGCCACCAACCTTGAGGTGTGGGTGTCCTTTATGAATATGGACACCCCTTCTCCTTTCTTGGTGTTGTCCGGATTTTGGGGGCGGAAAGCATGATATGAGGTGAAACCTGTTAGTGCTGGGGTGCTCTCAGGAGCCTTGAACCAGGTTTCTGTCACAGCACAGACATCGATGTTCTCCATATTGAGAAGGGCCTCGAGTGCGTGCATCTTGAGATTGAGACTTCTGGCATTGAGCAGCATTACCCTTAGTTTTTTTCCTTTTTGGTGTTCTAGGGTGGTAGGTTTAGAATTTGAGCCTTGCCTAAAAAATGCACTATGGGGGTGGCAAGAGCCTTTGCCAATATCCGGAAGCCCAGGGGTGACAGGTGCAAGCCGTCCCTTGAAGCAGCGTGGCTTGTCCAGCATGTCATCCCAGGCAGACAGACATTGGATCCCCTTTGAATGACACCAGAATTTAAGCCAATTATTAAAGCTGATCATCTTATCGCTGTATTGTGGCATCATTCTAGGTGAAGGTAGGATACTGCTCAAGGTCAGGGTCATACCTGCCTGGGCTACATAATCAGAGAGCTCCTCGATGTCCCTTTTTATGTAGTCCAAGGAGGTACGTCTCAGGTCGTTGACACCAGCGTGGACAATGACTGAGTCGTACTTGTACCTGCTGTTGAGAGACCTGAGTGCTTGCGTTATGTGGCGGATTCTAGCGCCCGACAGGCAGCTTACTGTGACCTTCTCTTTACTCAGTCTGGTGAGCGGGACATCAGTGTGTCTGACTATGGAATCACCAATGACAAGTGTGTCTGGCATTTTGTTTGGCCTTAAGGGCTGTGACTGTTTGACACTCTGACTGTGTGGTCTATGTGTTGCATGTGTTGGGTCGTGAGGTGGTAGTTGTTTGGGTGTCTGCTTTGGTGGCCTCTGCTGTTTTGGTAAATTTTGATCAGAGCCTCCAGTATGTCTTTGTGTGAGTATGTGTATGATTTGAAGTTGTGATGGTACCATGTGTGACTGGGTATGTATTGTGTGTGGTTACCTTCTCCTCCTGTCTGGTCTTGCCAGTCCTATGTTGAGAGAGCTCAGCCTCCAGTTTGGCCGTATAGTTGCATCTCTCGCATGTATTTGTGTTTTGTGGGAGGAGGAGAGGATTGTCTGTGTACATGAGGCAATTGTAACATTGCCTCAATATTCCCAGGTTCACCAGTTGAGCTGGAGAGGACACTAGCAACTGATCCCTCGACATACTAGAAGTAGTAGATAAAGATACTTTCAAAGGACTCCGGGGGAAGTAGGTTTTAGGCTGGTGGGGTACTATCTATAATAAGAGTGCTTTATCAAGGTGCAAGTACTGTAGGAGTAATTGCTAGGCTTTACAGATAGAGAATAGTCTACTTGGGAATCAAGTAGAGATGAACTTTTCAGTTATAGGATATGCTGGTTAGATCAGCAGTACAGCTCGAGGAAGGTAGTTCTAAGGGAAAATTGGAAGAGTGGAATTTAGATGGCCCAAATAGTTTAACCTTGTTTAACCGCTGCTGCTCTTGTGTGCAACAGTGGTAACTCCGTGCTAAATCGCGCTTACGTGCGTTTAGCGTGTTTTATAGCAGGGGGCTGAAGGGAGCTAGGAATTGGCCCAAAACGACCAATGGACTACTAGTTTCTGGCTGAAACTTCACCAAATCGGACAAAACGGCCGCTCAGTGCTTCCCACTCCCACTGGTAAGCAAAGAAACTTCCCTCCTTCCTAATAAGGCAATGGATCAGTAACAGGAACTAAAAACAAAGCCCAGGGATCAGCAACTCTGAAACTGGACTACTCTAGTTCAGTAAGGTGGGAAAACAAGAGATTTTTGTTTTATTACAGAGACAAGGAAAAAAACAGACAGTAAATGCTATAAATGCTGTAAATCGGCTAGCGCACTTTAGTGTGTAGCCTACAGAAATAATTTGCAACAATTAGTAACTTAAAGTGCAATAAACAGTGTAAAATGCAGAAATCACTTAAAGTAGCAGTAAAACAGGTGAAATGCAGTCGCTAGCTTAAAAACAGTGGGAAAGCCACAAAAAATACTTATATCTGGTAGAAAGTCACTCTTTTAGCTCTCTGCTGCTTGGATCACTCTGCAGGCCACCACGAGGATCTGTGCTGAGTTGGTATAAGCTGGAAAATGCGTGTTTAGCGTGTTTTATAGCAGGGGGCTGAAAGGAGCTAGGAATTGGCCCAAAACGACCAATGGCCTACTAGTTTCTGGCTGAAACTTCACCAAATCGGACAGAAAGGCTGCTCAGTGCTTCCCACTCCCACTGGTAAGCAAAGAAACTTCCCTCCTCCCTAATAAGGCAATGGATCAGTAACAGGAACTAGAGAGTTATTTATACATATATATGAACACAAACATGTAGTGAGTACTGGTGATGAAAAAATGCATTGGCTAAACATTGTAAGAGAGGAAAATGTAGAGGGAATTTTACATTTCTTGTATTAGATGAGATACAGGAACATGATAACTTATTCAATGCAGAAAATGAACTAGGGTGGAGAGAATATTCTTGGCAGGTAAAAGTAAATGCTTGCCATCCACCAGGACTTAATAATAGGGAAGACTGTTGCTTTTTTTAAAAAGAAGAAGTTAAAGCATTAGTACTTTTATAAATGTGCTTGAAGTTATGTCATGTGTTTTTTTTCTATGTCATGTGATTTCTTTGTGTTTTAAAAGCTGGGTCAAAGAAATGTATGTCAGTTTGAAAAAGTCTTATGTAGAAGAAAGCCCTTACTGGTTTCTTGATTAAAGTGGTTTGGTTTGTTCATTTCTATACCTTTTATTTTATCTAAAGTTTATTAGTGCATATTTTACCTTTGGATTACTGATTCATCAGTTACTTAATACATGCAGTGTATAAGAAAGTCTATATAATTGTCCTTAAAATGTGAGACGATATTAATTGTGGCATAAACATGCATATACTGAGGGTTTGAGGGTAGCATAGTTGAGTTACTGTTATGTCAGGTACAAGGGTACACTCCTCTTTTGGGGGTGGGGGAACAAAGTGCACTTACTGTTATGACCCAAATAAGTCTGAAGTCAGAAACTGCAATGTGTAGCCTCACTTTCTAATTTCACCCTTAAATGATTTACCAGTATTCTGCAGAGGTATGACTGTATGAATGTTTCATGCCTGAGAGCTACTAATTACAAATGGACACATATTAGTAAAGTAAGTGTCTGTAGTTCCATGTTAATGTGTAATTTCTGTACAAATACACCATTTACTTGCTTACTGTACGAAGTAAAGAGATACAAGACTATATCATAATAATCTTGAAGAATATAGTCTAGGCTCAGGACTTACCTTGCAAATGCAGCATTTCACAGACCTTTAGTTCAGGGTTGACCCTGTTTGATGCAAGCAGTACACAGCCAATGCATATATAGGTGAAGGTTGTGTGAATTGCCTGGCATCAATTTTAATATATGTATATGAGTATGAGAAAGGTATTAGGTCTCTAGGTAGCCAGTGAATGTGCTATGCATTGTCTCTTAGCCAAAGCAAGGGCATACTGAGCATGCATATGTCTGTCTACAGGGACAGCAGCTGGTGATTCCTCCTCAGAGTCCTCCTCTGACTGTGTCTGTGGGGACTGAGGCATTGGTGGGGGAATGTGTGGCCCTTCCCCTTGCTGAACCTGCTGCAGCTGTTTCCGCAAGATCTGATTGTAGAGCATAGCACATACTGTGAATATCTATGTACAGTATGTGGATTATACTGCAGGGGTCCACCAGATATATTTAGGCACAGGACTTCAGCAGCCCAAACACATGCTCTATGATGTTTCTAGTTTGAGTGTGTGTCTCATTATGGCATTCTTCCATGTGTGTGTGTGCACTTCTGATGGGTGTCATCATCCAAAGTTGCAGGATGTAGCCAGTATCCCCTAGTAAATGGACCTGTGAGATGTCCCCTGTAGCAAATATCTGACACAGCTGTGATATTTGCCAGATATGGGAATCATGATAACTGCCAGGGTTGCCAGCACACACATTCAAGATAATCTTCTAGATACTGCACACAACTTGGCAGATGATGTAGCGGTATCCCTTGTGGTTAATGTAGATTCTACCCTGCTCACTAGATGGTGCCTTGATTTGTACATGAGTGCAATCTATGGCACCCGATACTTTAGGATAGTGCACTACATGGTAGAACTGTTGCATATTGCTAGCCATCTCCTTAGCAGAAGGGGAAAATATATGTGCTCACTGGCATGTATGAGCATAGCATCCAGGAACTGGTGGAGAATCCTAGATGTTGACACTCAGCATGTCAACAGTTGTTCTTTGAAGAGTACCTGGAGCTAATATTCTAAGGACTACACATACCTTAGTTTTTACTGGGATTGGCTCCTCTCAGTTGGCTCTGGCTCTGAGTTGAGGGTGGCAGAGCTCACAGAGTTCTTGTAATGTGTCCCTGTCCACCCTGTAGCCCTCTACAATCTCCAGCTCATGTAGCTCCTGGAAGGTTACCCTGGGCCTGAACACTCTTCTCCTTCTTGGCCTAGGCCTATTGTCAGCATCATCAGCAGCATTGGTGTCAGCCTCTAGCACATACAGATGTAGAATAGCTGCAGCAGTACCTAGCATTATCTCAGTTAAAATTTTCAAGTCTCTACTTCAATGGTATTGAAGTATTGTGGGAAAATAAAACTGTAGGCTACAAGGATACTTTATACATTTGTTGAATAGGTACACTGTATGGGATTGTCTAATTAAGATGCAATTCACCTGGTTAGGCTGTAATTAACATTAATTTAACACACCTGCTGAATGCTCAGTAGTGCGCTATGTGCACCTTTATGCAGCTCCCTGTATTATCACATAAATAAGATAAGGATAAGCAAAATTCATATTTTTATCTCTGTTTTCTTGTTATCATGTAAACATGGAGCATAAAATGTACCGATAAACTTGTGCATTCTATACTTAACCCCAGGACCATCGAGACTGTAGCCCTACACATACAGGTGCTGCCACAGGAAAAGTTACATAACAAGCCTTTTATTGCTCCATTTCCCATAGCTGCATTTAGCACACCAACTTACAAACATGTTAAAATAAAGAAGCTGGCACACCCTCCTGATGTTGTCACTCACTGTTGACATTCATTGGAAACAAAAACACCATTCAGGTGCCTACACAAAGTGAACATCACTACAGGGTTACTGTTTTTTGTGTTTCAACAACTCTACTGATTTTTGGCCTCATTTTAATAATGACTGTGTTGACAGCCTGGAATCTACATATGTAGTAGCCTCATAAGCAAGGCAACTGCACGGGATCACAATGTTGTAAACACAAGGCAATGTGTTACTTTGCCAATATATGTGATACATAACACATCATGCTTACAGTACATATAATACTCTGTTTCATCAGTTTTTAACATTTTAGCAGCCTGCACTATGTACACGTTTATTCTTCATTTGGGGGTGGAGGACCAAAGGTGCATTTATGTCAATGGCAGTTAAAATGGAATTTGTTTTTGGGAGACTGATTTTTTAGTATCCACAGTGTGTACTTAGGACATAGTATGTGTGATGTTACCTGTTAAGGTCAATTATGTCAATAATTTAGGACTTTTACTTGCTCTTGTTTTTGTGTAGACTTCTGTACTTGGAAATTTTCCATGCATACTACCAATACGTACATGACGTCTACACAGTTTCATCATAGCACGTTGGATCACTCAGTCACATTGATTTGCTTCAATAGCATAAATTTCAACGACTTATGCTAAAATTTGCATTCCACAAAAGTTTCTGTATTTGCATGTGAGTGTGTGTGATTGCGTGCCACTACATGGATCTTACTGAATCTAAAACTTGCTATACCAATGTAAGCATCATGCCGAGACATGCACACAATAAAAATTATCATGTAAGCTTTATTGAATTCCCACCACTATGTAAAACGTGTCCCTGTCATACCTTTCAACCATACCGAATTCCTTGGTATTTACCAGTTTTGAGGGCAACATAATGGGGTGCCATAAGATCATAGGATCATAGGACATTGCTAGGCTATTGGCCCTGAGGCCCTTACAAGCCTAGCTAAGAATTTAGCCCATGTTCCAGCAAGTCAGCACCGTATGCCACTGTCCAGCAGAGACACAGGTGGAATCCCAGGGTTGTATTTTTGGTTCCCCATCCAGTTATCTAAGTTGCTCTTAAAGGTTTAATGAGGTACTCTGCTTTATGTGGAGAGGAAGTCTATTCCAGAAAGGGGGAGTCTCTGGGACACAAATCTGTCCCAGCAACATGTCCTACTGATGTCACAAACCAGGTTCAGGTCGCAAGTGCAGTTTACTCAAGTGGAGCTTGAGTTGCGGGTATGTAGCAGTCCCATCAGGGTGGGGTCTGAGATTGCTTTATATGCCAGACAGAGGTCACCTCTGTAGGAGACTGAGTAGAGGGACAGGGCTTTTAGGGTCATAAGTTCATAGATGTGTACTAGGCTAATGGGCCTGGAGCCTTTACAAGCCTAGCCCATAGGATTACCTTGACATCGTGCCACCCGACCTTAGTTCCCAGTGCCTCTGTCAAGTAGAGCCACTGGAGTAATCCCTAGGGTGAATTTTCTATTTCCCATCCACTCATCAAGATTTCTCTTGAAGAGGGCCAGTGAGGCACTCCGCTTGACATGTATGGGAAGTCTATTCCATAGCATGGGCAGTCTCTGTGTTATGAACCTGTCCCTCCAGCTTGTTCTGTTGATTGTGGTAATGAGGTTAAGGTCTGCCTAGAGGGTTACTCTGTATTTATAAGTGTTAGTCACATATCTTTGAATTTAGTACTGTTCAATATCTGAGTTGTTTGGCTTCTGCTACATACCTACAATCAACTGCATTACTAGCTGAGTTAAGTACAAACTTGCAGTGTTAAAGATTGTACTGCATTTTATTTTTCTGTCTATTTAATTGTTTCATTGAATATTGTGGTCTGTGTCTCTCTGTAGTTATTTATTTTTCTATTTAATTGTTTCATAGAATACTGTGGTCTCTCTCTCTCTCTCTCTCTCTCTCCAGTTAGTTTCCCACCCTCCCGCCCTGTTCTTGTTCTGGTATTAATCTTGGTGGCTTTAGAATTGCCCACCCCTCCTGTAAATGTGTGTTTGAACACTCTTCCTGGGTCTATCTCATTTGCTCACTCAACCGAGTACAGTGAGATCATATTTTGACATCAGACACTCCTACCAGTCCCATCTGTTCAGCTCTATCCCAGTTCTATTCCAGTCTAGTGTCACTAGCTCATTGTACCTAATACGCAGAGAACATTTGTGAAGGGCAAGTCCTTAATTTTGAATGATCTTCTGTTTCTCCTTTCTCCCTTTCCACTTTCGAAAAAAAATTCTAAGTTTGTTTCCTGCCTTTCCTGTATCTAGTCTAGTCCAGATACAGATTTGATATAACCAGGGCTGTTTGTAAGCTTCTGAGCCCCCAAATCCTTTCTGTATTGGAAGGAAGCCTTCTAGCTTATCAGTGGGAGTGTTAAGCACTAGGTAGCCTATCTACCACAAGAGTGGTTTCTGGCCCAGAAATTGTAGTTTATTGGCCGTTTGGGCAGTTTTTCCATCTCTTTCAACTTTCTGGTTTAAAAGCCTGTGTTTGCACTTGTTTCCCACCTTTCCTGTAACTAGTCTAGTCCAGATACAGATTTGCTATATCCAGGACTGTTTGTAAACTTCTGAGCCCTCCAAGCCTTTCTGTGTTGGAGGAAAGCCTTCTAGCTTATCAGTGAGAGTGGTAAGCACTAGGTAGCCTATCAACCACAAGAGTGGTTTCTGGCCCAGAAATTGCGGTTTATTGGCTGTTTGGCAGTTTTTCCATCTCTTTCAACTTTCTGGTTTAAAAGCCCACATTTGTGCTTGTTTCCCACCTTTCCTGTAACTAGTCTAGTCCAGATACAGATTTGGGTTATCCAGGACTGTTTGTAAGCCTCTGAGCCCCCCCAAGCATTTTTGTGTTGGAGGGAAGCATTCTAGCTTATCAGTGGGAGTGGTATGCACTAGGTAGCCTATCTACCACAAGAGTGGTTTCTGGCCCAGAAATTGTACTTTATTGGCCGTTTAGGCAGTTTTTCCATCTCTATCAACTTTCTGGTTTAAAAGCCAGTGTTTGTGCTTGTTTTCCACCTTTCCTGTAACTAATGTAGTCCAGATACACATTTGCTGTATCCTGGACTGTTTGTAAGCTTCTGAGCCCCCCAAGCCTTTCTGTGTTGGAGGGAAGCATTCTAGCTTAACAGATGGAGTGGTAAACACTAAGTAGCATATCTGCCACAAGATCCAGGTACAGATTCTTAGTTTTAGCACTTGAATTTGCTTATTCCTGCTCAGTACTTGTTCAGAACTTATTGTTAGCACTAAATAAGCTGCAAATTACTAAATCACTCAACCTTCCAGTTTACCTAGAGGAACACAGTTTTTGTACTTACATTCCTCACTTGGTTAGAGAAAAACAGCTCTTACTGTTACTTTCCTCACTAGTCTAGAGGAAAGTAATTTTTTTTAGGCATGTCCAAGGGTCAGCTCCCAGTGTTCTCTCCTGTCTATCTGATGAATCTGGGCATCTTGGGACAATGTAGCAATTGCCTCATGTACACAGACAACCCTCTCCTCCTACCACCCAATACCACAATCTGTGAGAGATGCACTTATCTAGCCAAACTGAACTTGACAGTCAAGAGAAGAAGGTAATCACTTACACCACACCACACCACACTCATCACATAGTCCTACTAAACCTACACCACCAAAATCCACACATAGAAATACAAAAACATTCATGGAGGCTCTCAATAATAATCTGTTCAAGCAACAGAGACCTCCAGTGCAGAAACACAAGTAACCTCCACCCCCGAATCCAAATGACACATAGCTCACAGACTCAGTGTGCCAATAAACCACAGACCATAAGGCAAAATGACATAACCAACACATTAGTTATAGGTCACTCTATAGTCAGGCACACTGATGTCCCACTCTCCAGGCTAAACAAGGAGAAGGTTACTGTCAGCTGCCTGTTGGGTTGCCAGGATCCGACACATAACCCACGCACTCAGGTCATGCCACAACAAGTACAAATATGACTCTGTCATTGGCCATGCTGGTGTGAATGACCTGAGATGTACCTCCCTGGACTACATGAAAAGAGACAGGGAAAAGCCCTCTGATCTTGTAGCCCAGGCAGGTATGACCCTAGCCCTGAGTAGCATCCTGCCATTGCCCAGAATGATACCGCAGTACAAGGACAAAATGATTGACTTCTGGTGTCATTCTAAGGTGATCCAGTATCTGTCTGCCTGGGATGACATGGTCGACAGACCACAATGCTTTGTCAGAGATGGCCTGCACCTGCCACCCCTGGGATTCCGGATGCTGGCTAAGGGTCTTGCCACCCCTATAGTACCTTTTTTAGGCAAGGTTCAAATGACAAATTCACCACCATAACAGGAACAGGCAAGCAAAAACTGAGGGTAATGCTACTCAATGCTAGAAGTCTAAAACTCAAAATGCACTCACTCAAGTCACTCCTTAAAATGGAGAACATCAATATCTGTGCAATGACTGAGACCTGGTTCAAGGCTCTAGACAGCACTCCTGCATTACCAGGCTATAACTCATACCAAACTTTTCAGACATCTAACCTGGACCAGAACACCAAAGGTGGAGGTTTGTCCATATTCATTAAGGATATCTACACCTCCAGGCTAGTTGAACAGGATAATGAATCTGAGGTTATCCAAGTGCAGCTAACTCTGGGCAAAACTGCAATCCAAATTGTAGCCTGCAACAGATCCCGCAGCATGCCCCAGGATTCCCACTCCTCTTTTTTTGATATACTGGAAAATATTAGGGTTCAACCAAACACACTAATAACGGGTGATTTCAACTACCCCACCATTAACTGAGAAAACTACTCATGTACCAACTCCTTTGCTCATCGCTTTCTGAACTTCATAAATTCCAATGCCCTGGATCAACTTATCCACACCCCCACCAGGGGCAACAATATCCTAGACATAGTCATTACCAACATAAGTGACAGGTCTTCCACACCTGAAGTCAACTCCTCATTGGTCAGATTGACCATAAGCTAATCACCCTAGATATCCACATCCCGCACCCACCCACCATTAAGGAAACCATGGTAAAAAAAATTTCCAAAGCCAACTTCAGGCTTCTTAAGACAAAAGTAGAGAACTTCACGACACCCATGCAGATGGACACTGCAGTTACAACTGCTGAATCCTACACAAATGCAGTATATAAGCACTTACACGAGTGCATGGATCATGCTATACAAAACAGAACCAAGACGCTATCCTCCAAAAAAAGGAAGTCAATCTGGTGGTCCTCTGCCATAAACAAACTGTACAACAGAAGGAAGAAACTGTTGCAAAAGAGTAAAATCCCATGAGTGGAGGAGCTCCCTGGTCAGCCTCAGTAAGAAGCTGAGATCCCTTATACGATCCTCCAAAGCTAGCTATGAAAACAAAATTGCCGCTAATTCTAAGGACAACCACAAAACATTCTATAGCTATGTCAAGAATCTCAATGGCAACACCCAGATCTGCTCTGAGTTATAGCACAACAGCATGAAAATTACAGAACCAACTGATATTGCCAACATCCTGGCAGATAGGTTCAGTGCTAACTTTACCCTCCTCTCACCCCCTAAAGGGCCCATATCTATCCAGGAAGAATACAGAGTCCCTGTAATCACATCTATACAGGTAAAAGCTGCACTCTCTAAAACCAAAAACATAGCATCCATGTGACCGGACAACATCCCAGGCTGCATTTTACATGAACTTCAGAACGAACTGGCTTCCCACCTAAGCATCATGTTCAATCATAGTTTCACATCAGGCTTTGTGCCCACTGAATGGTGCACAGCAGCAGTTATCCCACTCCACAAAGGGGGAGCCACCACTGATCCTGGGAACTATCGCCTTATTAGCCTGACAAGTTTGATCTGCAAGGCCATGGAACGTATCATCATGGAAGTCATAAACAAAGACATTGGCAATCTCCAAACTCTGGACATCAACCAGCTTGGGTTTGTGAAAGGCAGATCATGCCTTCTGAACCTGATTGACTTCTCTGAGACAGATGCCTGGTGTCAGAGGCATGGCCTCAAGCTCAATGCCAAAAAGTGCATTGTCATCCCCTTTGGTAAAAACTCTGTGCCCATGAACTACCACATAAACGGCAGTATACTTAACACCGAATGTGTGATAAGAGACCTGCGGACCCAGGTGGACAGTAGTCTCTCCTTTGATAATCACATTGCCACAGTAGTCAGGCAATCCTTCTATGTGGCATACCTCATCACAAAAAGGTTCTCATCCAGGAAAAAAGAGGTTATTGTTCCCCTCTACTCGACACTCATTAGACCCATTATAGAGTACAACACTCTTTTTGGAAAGAACCTCACAAGATATCTGCAGCAGCTGGAAAGGCCACAGAAGTACCTCACAAAGAGGATTATTGTCCTCAAACAGATGCCCTACACTGACTTCCTCAAAAAACTCCAGCTTTACTCTGTAGCATATCGCCTACTTTGAGGAGATCTCTGCCTAACATATAAAGCTATGTTAAACCCAGAGCTATTGGACATGCTACACCTAAAGAAATCCCAATCCCTCCAAGCGACATGCTCTAGGGACCTAAACCTTGTCACCACAATAAACAGGACATGCTGGAGGGATAGATTCCTGTCCCAAAGACTTCCTATACTCTGCAACAAGCTACCCATCTATGTCAAGCAAAGTTCCTCATTAGCACTCTTCAAGAAAAATTTGATGAGTGGATAGGAAATTGGAAATACACCCCAGGGATCACTTCTGTGGCTCTGCTCAACACAGGCACGGGAAATTAACTTTCTTGGGTGGTGTAAGCCAGGGGAAACTTGTTGGCTAGGCTTACTTAAGCCCTTGGGCTGATAGCCTAGTACCCACCTATGAACCTTTGAACCTATGGAGCATATAGTGTGGAGGGATTGGGATTTCATTAGATGTAGCATTTCTAACAGACCTGGGTCAGACATGGCTTTGTAAGTCAAGCAGAGATCACCCCTAAGTAGGCGATATGAGACAGAGAATAGTTGGAGTTTTTTGAGTCTGTCCATATAGGGCAAGTGTTTAAAGCCTCTGATCCTCTTTGTGAGGTATATTTGTGGCCTCTGCAGTTGTTACAAGTGTCTAGTGAGGTACATGCCAAATGGGGCATTGTACTTGATGACTGGCCTAATGAGGGAAGAGTAGAGGGAGACAATGACCTCTTTCTTCCTGGATGCAAAACCCTTAGTAATGAGCTATGCCACATAGAAGGACTTTCTGACCACAGTGGCAATGTGGTGGTCAAAAAAGTGGTTGCTGTCAACCTGTGTTCCCAGATCTCTTATGACGCCTTCTGTGTTCAGTGGACTACCATCAATGTGGCAATTCATGGGAACCAGTTTTTTCCCAAAGGAGATGATGACACATTTTTTTGGCATTGAGCTTAAGGCCATGGTTCTGACACCAGTCATTGGTCTCAGTGAGGCCTTTCTGTAGGATGTAACATCACTTGGGGATGTAATCATGGCTCCCAACTTGCAATCATCTGTGAACTTTGTCAGCCATTCATGTTGGTTTGGACTTCAGAGTAGATACCAAACAGGAGAGGACCCAGGACCGAACCTGGTGGGACTCCACTCATGACTGGTCGGCAGTCTGACTTGGAGTCAGCTACTTTCACACTATGGGTTCTATCTATGAGCCAGTTTGCAACCAACCTTGTGATATAGGGGTTGAAGCTTAGTGAGTTTTTCTATGATTCCTGAGTGGGGAATGGTGTCAAAGGCCTTGGTCAGATCAAGGTAGGCTTTATAAACCACCTTGCCTTCATCCACAGCTCTGGTGACTGATTCAAAGAAGTCAACCAGGTTGAGCAGGCATGATCTACCCTTCACAAAACCAAACTGTGTGGGATCCAGAGTTTTTAGATTCCCTATATCCTTGTTTACTAGGGCTATGATGATGTGTTCCATAGCTTTGCATATCAGACTTGTCAGGCTAATGGGGCAATAGTTCCCAGGGTCTGTAGTCATTCCTCCTTTGTGGAGAGGGATGACTGTAGCAGTGTGCCATCTGGTATGGACAAAGCCTGCTGTAAGGCTGTGATCAAACAGGGCACACAGGTGAGGTGCCAATTTACTCTGTAGTTCATGTAGAACACAGCCAGGGATATTGTCAGATCCCATAGAAGCTGTATTCTTGGCCTTGGACAGTGCTGTTTTAAACTGTGCAGCAGTAATACTGGGTGCCTGGCAATCTACTGGTATTGTGATTGGTCCTAAGCTTTACTGAATTCCCAGCAGCCTTTCTGTGTAGGGTAGATGTTTGAGGCCTTGGATTCTCTGGGTGAGGAACCTCTGTGGTCTCTCCAGCTGCTGCATGTGCTTTGTGAGGTACATGCCAAAAGGGGCATTGTACTCAACAATGGGTCTTATATGGGAAGAATAAAAGGATGTTATGACCACCTTGTTCCTGGATGAGATACCCTTACTAATGAGGTGGACCATGTAGAAAGCTTTGCATACAATGGAAGCAATATGGTGGTCAAAAGTTAGTTTGCTATCAACCTGGGTGCCTGAGTCCCTCACGACTGATTGCATGCTTAGTAACTTATTATCAATGTGATAATTTGTGAGGACATTACTCTCCCCAAAAGGGATGATGATACATTTTTTGGCATTCAGTTTGAGGCCATGTTTCTGGAACCAGTCATTTGTTTGGGTGAAACCCTCTTGGAGAATGTTCATATCACTAGGGGAATTGATGACAGCACCCAACTTGCAGTCATCTGCAAACTTAATCAGCCATAGCCCACTAGATTTTGCCTGCACCTCTGATAAGTATATCCCAAACAGCAGAGGCCCCAAGACCGATCCCTGGGTTACACTGCTTGTTATGGGTCTACTACTTGAGGTGGCTTTCCCTATTTTGACTAGGTGGGTTCTATCAGTGAGCTAGTTTGCTACCCATGTGGTAACACATAGATTGAAGCCTAGTTGAGAGAGTTTATCTATTATAGCTGATTGGGGAATAGTATCCCTGAATTCCTGAGCGGTCCCTTTAATTTCCAAATTTCCCATTTTTTTTTTTTTTTGGTGAAGTTGATGCTGAAGTCATTGCATGCAGGGGCATGAGTGATGACCTCAGCTTCATGAGGCAGATGCCAGCCTGTCAGAATTTGGCTGCAGGCTGGAGGGGGTGTGTACTATCTCTGTTTACCTAACCTGGCTGTCTCTGATGTCCTCATGGTTGCACATGCATGTTGCAACAGTGGATTTGGATTCACTGCATTGTGGAATAAAGAATAGAATTACCATTTGCCTGGCTGGATTTAATTAAGTTGCAGCAGCACCAGTGCAGCAGTCAGCAAATGGACTGGTCAAGGACAACTCTACTGACTCTAGCTGTTTTTTGTTTTTAATTAATAAAAAAAAAAAAAAAAAAAAAAAAAGGAGCCGTTACTTCTAAGTGCAGCAGTTGAACTGCTGAGTTGGACTTGTCCTCAGCACCAGAGTCTAAATGTTCATGCACAGAGAGACAGAGAGAGAGAGAGAGAGAGAGAGAAGAAAAATGAGAAATGTTATCCTGACCTCGTCCAGCTTCTCTAGGTAAATGGACAAAAAAAAAAAAAAAAGAAAGAAAAATGTGACTAGATAATTGATAGGTATCTGTATTACAGATCCTGTTACAGCAATTTCCTGTTTTCATTTGGATAACTGCAATTTCATGTTTCCATCTGGATTTTATTTTGTTAACTTTTTTTTACTTTATTGCTCTTACATTTAGCAGCTGTTCCTCAATGACCTAGTTAATGTGGGTGGCCTGTTTCATTGTTTCAGAACAGCAACAGTGAATCTGGCATTTCAATATTTTGCCACTTTGATGTTTTTCAGTGATCTGGCTTTTTGTTTCGTGATCGGCTGCTGTAAAGAATTTCTGTTCCTTGACCAGAGTGTTTTCTCAAGAGGTTCTATTGGGAATTAGAGTGTGCAGCCCTTGGATCTTGTTTGGTTGTTACATTTGCTCCCTGGAGTTCGTTTCATTTTGGGTGGCTATCTGTAGGATTGTGAACTTATTCATTTTGATGAAGTAGTTTGCATCTATTGGAACTGTGCCTTTTTTTTATTAATATGGGCATTCTACTGACATGGAAGTCAGCTGTGCATTTGTTGAATGTGAAATGAACCTGAAAGTGGAAACTTGTTTTTGTGTGACTTTGCAGAACTTTCTTGAGAAGGTATAAGCTTCAAGATGGGACTTGCACTGTTATGATTCTGGAAGGTCAGCTTCTTATTATTAAAAACACATTTGGACTTTCAAGTCTTTATCTGATGTGAAAGTAATCTCTGTTGAGTACTGCATCATATCCCATTGACTTGTTTGTATTTATCCACTCATTTTAGTGTTTATTCATTTAATTTGATGCAGCTCAGTATTTATTTTTTCACATTGGTAGGCTGTACTTCAACATTACATATTTTGTCTATATTTTATTTGCCTTTTTATGCATACTACATTTAGATTGTAAGGCTGCCTAAATAATAAGCACTGAAAAAAATGGAATTTAATGTTGAGAAGTATACAATAAGTGGTACAGACAGAGGACGGAATGGGGAAGAGGGACTGGAGAAGATTACCCCATGTGTACTCAATGTGGTAAAAGTAGAAACCACTTGGTTGCTCATGTTAGAATGAAATAAGTGATTGAATGACAGTGATGTGCACTGCTTTGGGAATTCTTCTCCCTTCCCCAGTACTGTCTGAAGCTGCAGTTGTTATATATATGTTAGGGTGGGTTATGGGGAGCTGGGATGCAAAGGGAATGTCATATGATAAAACACTTGCTTTGAGCTGTCCTATGAACTTTGTATGTAACAGGCAGCTTTTGAGGATTTGCAAGCAAGGAAGTATAAACAGAGTGATAAGGTTTCACTCTTCCATAATAGAAGTATTGTAGAATGCTAAATGCAGTGAATGTGCAATCCATACAGACCTTAACTTTATTTCTAGAAGTAAATGTTTATATGCATGACCTTCATTTGCCTCTTCACACTATTAAATAAATTGTTGCAGTTGGTTCTGGCAGCATCAAGCCTATCTGAATTAAATATTATCTCATGTTCAACTATATTCTGTTGTTAAACTTCAACTTTACATTTATAGTCTTTTTTTTAACATTCTTATTTCACTCATAATTAAGTGTTAATTTTATAGCTAATATTCCCAGTCACTGTAATTATTCCACCTTTTTCCCACTTTACTCCTTTCCTGCTATTCCCAAATCTCAGAAAATAATTACCACAGACACCCTGATGTAACAATTTATTCAGCAAGACTCCTGACTCTTCAGAAGGTAGACCATGATGGCTATTCATTAATTATGATGAGAGAACTAAATTATGGTGGGAGATGTTGCAGAAAACTGGGAGAAAAATTTGCCACTGACTAGTCACAATCCCTAACATAGTGCAGACATGGTGTGGTGGTGTTAGGTGCTCAAGGAGCATATTTCTGCACATCAGGATCTGGATGCCTGTTACTTTCTTCCCTCCTTTTCTTTCATTTGAGTTATTATGAGGCTTCTGATCTCCACCAGAAGTCACATTAGCAGCACTAATTTCCACATCCACCCCTCAGGATAGGAGAGAAGGGTGTCTGCTTCAGCATCATCCTTTTCTTCCTCACCAGCCCTTCCTGTGTGTCACATACTTTCCTGTGCCTGGATTGTCAGCAGTGTAGATGGACAGATGCCTTGCCTCAATGCTAGCAGGCCATTTGCTTGGAGTCTTTTTTTTCTCCACCCATATGGAAAGAAGAGAATGGAAGTTGGAATTAAATTGCTTGCCCTACTGCTTTGGTTTCAACTGAAATTAGTTTGTTTGTTGGCTGTTTTTATTTTCATGTTTTTATCATGTTTATTGGTATTTAAATTAATCGCTTATTAAGAACTTGTAGTTGGTTTGCTGGCTTGCTGTGTTTATTTACATTTCTTACAGATGCTGCTCTGTAATTTTTTTTTCTTTTAACCAGGTAAGCCCATTGAACAAAATCATTCCTTTCCAGGGCTGACCCAGGAGAACTGTTTGGTTAAGTGACTTGCTCAGTCACACAGTAAGCAAATGGAGGTATAAGGAATCACACTGGGAACAGGGATCAGCATATTAAAAGCTCAGAGCTTTAGTTCTTTGTGCTAATTGCTAGACATTTATTTATTTATTTTCATTCATTCATTCATTCATTCATTCATTCATTCATTCTTTCACTGGGAATAGTCATCTTTTCTGAAGACCACTTGCAGCCATAACACAAACCTTGTACACTGCAAATGCAGTAACTAGAAACATATTTCTTTACACCACAGACATTAACAGCTGAGAACACATATGTTGCTGAATGGCAGCTGGAAATGCTTTACTGTTTACACAACAGTAGTAGGAGGTGATGAAGCATTAAAGACCACTAAGATATGATAAGAATAAGAGATACAACACATTAATCAAATTAATTGTAATCATGATAGTCAGAACAAGGACATTATTTCAAATGATGGGAAATCATGCAATACCTCATGCAGCTAGTCATCTTCACTCATTCCATCTTCTGTGCTGTTTTTTGCCATTTTAAAGCAGATTTTTGCAATATAGCTCAACAGTAATAGATAATTTTAAACACTGAATTCATCTGGTTCTTGGGTTACAAAGTATTAGCAATGTCTGAAAATTAGGCATTTATAACAGAAGTTGAAATCAAGGGTCAGTTGCATAGTTTTAGGACTGACCAATCATGTAGTTGCTGAAAATAAGCCATATAGCCAAACAACATATCCTGTGCAGCAGTTAATGAATCTTGGGGATAAAGTTAAATGATGACATTTAAGAATAATTGGAGTCCAGAAGGACAAGAAGGTTTGGGTTGTTTGCACCACTTGAGTAAGATTTATTTGTCTCCTCTGAAATCTCTTCACTGCAAGATCATCTAGTTAAGATAAATTTGAGAAGAATTCTGACACAAAGTCTCCACTGAGTAATCCTCCCTTCACAATGATACATTTGGTCTCAATTAGCATTATTTCCCAGCATCATTCTTCATTGCATATCTCAAAGTATGCAGGTAACATCTGCCTCTCCTTTGCCTTGCTCAGGCCCTAACATCTCCTCTCCTTCACTTTACTCAGGTCCTAACATCTGTGTCTCTTGCATTAAAGTATGTACAATAAAGTATGTTGTGAAGAATTAGAGCTGTTGTGAAAGAAATGAATAATGCCAACTGTTGTGCAATAAAAAACACGAAACAATACCAGGAACCACATTAAAGTATATACAGTAAAGTCTGTAGTGCAATAATTGTGGAATTTGAGGTTTTTGAAAGAAATAAATAATGCCAGCTGTTCTGCAATAAAACACTTGAATCCATATCAGTAACACCAAGGAAAATGGTGTACATCAGGATTTTCTTGTTGTAACCATTGCAGTAGAGCTGTATCCATTCAGGCTGTAATATAAGGTGTTACTGTCAAGTATAACACTGTAATAGCTGTAGAATGCAAGTCTAATGGCTGCCCATTGTATTGTTTAACACATATAGCACCACTTAAGGCGTTCTCTATGCCAATATTGTTCACATAATGCTCTGTCATCCACAAACATCAGGTAAGCAAGGTATACAGGAGAGGTAGCCCACTCCATGATCTGGTATTGTTTGTTGCTTTCACAGATATTTCAAACCACTAACAATAAAGTGTGTACTCCAGCATTGTTAGACTGATATATAGTGTACGTACTACCTGCATTATTCTTTTATGTCATACATGTGTGTTCTACTATAACACAGTAGTAGTACTGCTATGTCATATTTTGTTTTCAGGTAAGCTTTAGGCAGATATCAGTTATTCAGTAATCAGCAGTGACTCAATCATTCAGTTTGTTAAATGCTGTGTATATAGTACATTTTGCCACACACAGATCAGGGTTTGAATCCAGTGATAGGTAGCACTA
This sequence comes from Protopterus annectens, assembly GCF_019279795.1. Taxonomy (NCBI): domain Eukaryota; kingdom Metazoa; phylum Chordata; order Ceratodontiformes; family Protopteridae; genus Protopterus; species Protopterus annectens. The sequence continues at coordinate 1,342,721,046 of NC_056733.1, read as the reverse complement.
AATATTACAGTAGCAGTAATGTAATGCTTACAAATTCTCTCTCCACTGGAACTACAGGTAAATGGGTGAGGTAGTCCATATTATGAGTAGAAAAGTGTGTGTTGAGATTTCCCAGACTGTTAAAATCATTAGCAAGAATGTGAAAACTCAGCAATGTGCAGTCAGAAATAACATGTGTAATCCTGGTATAGCTGTATGTCTGGAGTGTCTGTTAAAAGCTGATGCAGTCACAGTCATTGCTATTGGGTTCTATTCCCATGCCTGACAACCAAGGCATGACTGCTGTTTAGTGTCTGTACTGTATACATACATGTCTCTCAAATGTCACAATTTTACGCTATGTAATTAATAGTGTGTAATCTGCCTGTTACAGGAATACCATGGCAATGAGTAGCTAGATTGCACAGTATTACCATTTCAGCCCACAGAACACCTTGGTGGTTATATAGGTCCACTTGATGTGCAAGTGTTCTGTGTAGGTGTGTACCCACAGTTGTTACCATTTGGCCTATAGTGTCCCATGCATATAGCTTGAGAAGTATGTATGTGCTACATCAGCTACAGGAGACTTGTACTCACTGTAAATGTAAAGAAAACACAGACCCATAGAGTAGATAGTAGTACTGTTGTCAAGGAAGTAAGCATCAATATTACTAATGGACTGATTTTATCTCTCGCCCCACCCCTTATCTTCATTTATTTATTACTATTATTCATTGGTTATGGTTTGCTATTAACATATGTTGTTACACTAACTGTTTTTTGGGGCATGTGTTATTGTTATGTATTATAATGAACACATATTAACATATCTCATTAAATTACCTATTTTGTTAGCCTTATGATATAACTGTTACTGGTATGCTGTTATACAGACTGTTCTGTTATTGGTTGTTGTGTTGCCCATAATTTGCATTAATATGTAATTGTGTTATTTACAATGTTCTGCCATACTATTATTATTAACAATGTTTTGATAATAACTAACTTATACTTATTGCTATACCTCATTTACCTCAGCACTTTGTGTTAGGCCAGTTCCTGGTGATCCTCCTACCTTGCCTCAACTGGCCATGGCACCAGGTCCTAGCATGTCTCGGACCCAGGCTAGTGGTGCCCCTTCCTCTGCCCTTGCATCACCTATGGCGTTGGGTGGAACTGCCTCAGGATAAGGGGCTCAGCCTCCCTCTGGGAGTGGTGGCGGAGGAGCTCCAATCACCCAGAATCAACTGTTGGTCATGGTGCACAGGACTGGTCATCGAAGCTATGAATGCTACCTGCAGCAGATTGAGAATACACTGGCTGACCTGGTGAGGCAGACTCACCCTGTCACCCAGCCTCCCGCGCAGCTACTCTTGGGGCAGTTAGGTAGCAGTGCTGACTGTCCCATGGGTGGGGATGTGAGTCACATTTCTGCCATCTGGAGGCACATGTGACTTGGTTCCACAACACCCTTCCCATCCAATATATTTACCCCCTCATGTGTCACACACCACCCCTCTCTGTTGTCTTGTCTGTCTGCAAACACATCCTCTCCTACCCAACTTACCTCCCCACATGTACCTATGTCCCTTTCCCTACATTCCACTCTTACCTTAAAAAAAATGGCACCTGTCCCAAAAAAATACTGCCCCACATATAGCACTCCATGTTGCACATGTGTCCACTGGACACTACTAATCTGGTCTAATTGGCTTGAAAACACAGTTATATTGTCTTCACCCCTCTCTCTGGGGTTTGCAAGTCTAAATTCATTTAAAAAATCTGTCAAAATGCACAGCTGTTGCTAAACAAGATATGGATAGCTATGGGTCTTTCCTATACCCTTCCTGCACATCCCTAACTGCCTCTCACTATGTTTTCCCCTGCTTGCCCCCATTTCACCACTTTCATATCACCCTTTTTTCTTTTCTTTATATTTTATTAGTGTGTGTTTGCAGAGAGCTAAGCAAAGTGGTGCAGTGCCGTACACTGTGCTGCTTCACTTAGCTATGCTTAAATTAGCTTTAATGATTAAATGTATTTATTTCGTTGTCTGACACGTACAAAATAAACACTTCTACCAAGTTTCAAACCCAGGCCCCTCTCACCTACAGCCTACTGCATTAACCCCCCAGGTCACACAGATCAGACATAAAACAGGTGTTTCCAGCAAAACATACTGATTGCCACTTACAGTAATTCGGCATGTAACTGAAATAAAAACTAATAGGAAAAATGGGAGTGTACCTTGAACTCTGGTTCAATAATACACTAGTAGACAGCCAAAGACATAATAATGGATGTAAGTAAGACCTGTGATTGCAGGTATATTTGCCCTTCTAGCAGCATGTTGTGGAAAAACACCTGCTAAGACAGCAATGGCAAAGTACATGTAGAACTGGGATGCTGGTGCAGAAATACAGCCTTATAAAGCCATGCATATATCGATGGATGTAGAAATGTTTCTCACAGCCTGTATATGTGCGCATATATCTTGGAAATACACATGTTTTTTGTAGTGACTCAGTGATACAGTCTGTTAAAAGCCTTGCAGACAGTACATTTTGCCACACACACAGTTCTGGGTTGAAATCCAGTTTTGTGCAGCAGTTCAATTACATTATTGTAAAGACAGCAAGTAATGACTGAGTCATGCAATCCTAATCTGCACAGTTTACTGCTAGTTAATGAACTGCTACCCACTTTTGCAAGCCAGAGGCCTGCAGGTAGTGACACACTACATGTATCTGTATAGCCTAACTATATGCTGGCTACTACTCTGTTATTGGCACCATTGCATACCAGACATACCTGCTAGGCTGCAGCAGCAGCTGTAGCCTGTAGCATACACAGCTGTATGTAAAGGTAGCTGCTACAGACCTACTATACCTCCCAACCCCTAGAACAAAGGATCCAGACACAACCAGATGTAACTGGGGGGGGGGGGTTAAGGCCCACAGATAGGGACTTGTGTAATGATTTGCGTCTACAAAGATAGTAGGCTGACAGATTAACAGCTATTTCATTAGCATGCATATTCTGATGGGTATGAAGTCTGACACTCAAGTGTGCCTCTTTCCTTACTGACCTCAACCCACAATGTTTGCCAATGAACTGACAGATGACCATTATGTCATGGGAGACTGACCACACATATGAGGTGAAACTGTGAACATATTTCATAAATCTATACAGTTGAAAGTTATGGTACCTACTCTCTATGATGTTGTACTCTCAAGACCTCAGTTATGTCAATCTGAACAACTAAGAAAGGGGCCAAAGTCTTCATGAAGGTCTTATAGATTGCACTGTGGTGGCATGTCATTGGCTAATGATAGTGCAATTCAGCTGTTTTGGCTGTCATTAGCAATTCTGAACCACAGATGGGTGCAGAGGAATTTACCTGCTCGTGAGCAGTACCTTAAAAAGGCAAGCAGCTGCTTATATGGAACAGTACTGTATGAGACTTCAATCACAAGGAGAGTGCATTTCAAAAAGTATACCAGAAGCAAAGTTCAGAAAAGGAGTATTGCACTCCAGCAGGTATATAATGTGGATGGGAGGATGGAGGGAATAGGGAATAGAGATTACAGCAGTAAGCCTGTCTTAGATCTATGGTAATGATGTGTCAGTGATACTCTGCTATATTACAACTATAGGCATGCCTCTCAACTGTCCCTGATTTTTAATTACATCTCAGCTCTGTCCCTGTCAATCCCTCTTACAATGGTTGGCTGTGTAGGAAAGGTAGTGGATTACACATAATACATAGTAAAAATGAATAAGGGAGTACACTCCTGTAACATCAAATTATGTACTGTAATTCAGCCCCCTCATTCAGTTACTGTCTCATATACATAGTTCTAACATTTTAAACGTGTCCCTGAATGTCCCTTATGTGCTCTGGCTAAGTCCCTGTTTGTGGTGACATATGTCCCTTTTTAGTTGATGGCTATGCCTAACATACCTGTTATTCTCTTACAGCTTGAAACCAGGACAAAACCATAATGTATGTGTATTCTCCATCTTACTGTAAGTATACTACTGTACTATATAATTATTGTATTTTGCTTATATTTCTGTGGAGCTTTTCTCCCCGGGCCTCCTCTGATAATGGGATTCTGGCCCAGTTAGACTTTCCCAGTAAACAAATGTAAATAAATAAATACATTTATATGGGAGACAAAGGTCCAAACTCAGTGACAGTGTTTAAATATTTGTCAGAGATCCACAAGTTTGTGTAAAAATGACCAAAAATATGAGGCAAACATCCTGACAGTCTGCTAGCATCTATATAGTTGAGAGGTATGATGCCTACAGGGGACATATACTATGGCATGCTTGCATTGTTTTCTGTCATTGTGGCACACTGGTGTTGCTAGACTGTCTTCATACAGTTGTAATAACACACTGTTAATTGTTTGGCAGTGGCCATATGACATGTGAAGTCTGCCAGCCCAGCTAGTTAGAATTGTGTAAACAATTCTATGTCATTGCAACTATTAATATTTTCCATAGGCTTGTCTACAAATGTAAGAAAACTATATGTTCTGTAGTGAGCTTCAAGAATGTAACACAGTGCACCCTGCTGGAAAAGAGCAGAAATGTGTATAAACTACATGCCTATGTAAATGTGTGTTGTGAAAGTAAAGACTAGAATATACAGAGTTAACTTGCAAACTCTAAGAAAATAAGTAAAGATATTTCTACTGTCTTGAGACAAAGAAAATTACTAGGTTTCACGAGTTAAGTGTTTTTCTATTGCTCTATGACTTCCTAGCACCTGTACAACTGAGAGATAAGTATTTTTGACAGAGATATGTTAAATTCTGTTGGTTTCTGTTAGCCTGGGAATTAAGGCAGATGTGACAAGAATGATGTAATCTCAGATGACCTAGTAGAAATGTTTATAGTAACTTAAGAACTATCTCAGAAAGTTTGTGCATTCTCTATTTGTTTCTGGACCTGTAAACATCTCACCGGCACTTGCCTTGCTCTGTAAGTACGACTCAGATCATGGGATTTCTCTTAGTGATAGACAGTAATATAGCAAGATTACTCTAGATATTTTCTGTATTTATGTGAAACTGTCTTGCAATGTTGTTTTAAAGTATTTCCTGTGATTCTGAACTCTGTTGTCACTGTATTGGGTTACTGAGTATTGTCTTGTTCTGTTATTTATTATTAAATATAGTTAAACCTTTTAATCATGTCTGGTTTGATATTTAAGCTCTTAGAGAACTTGCATATGTATTTGGAGACACTGTATATGCTATTCTTAAATAGCCTTAGTCTTGGACACACCATTTGGATAATAGTAACATTACACAGTAGAATTGGTCACCGTTTGTAAGAGCCTTATAGTAGCTGATAAGTAGTGGTTGGTGGGAGCTGGTACTACTGTATAGTTTGAGCAGTCAGGGTCAATAGCTAGTGAACCTGTGCCAGCCTTCCCCAGGAGTGTCTGTGTGTTTGTATATAAATCAAATCTCAAAGTGTGTTTGTGTGTGTGTGTGTGTGTGTGTGTGTGTGTGTGTGTGTGTGTGTGTGTGTGTGTGTGTGTGTGTGTGTGTGTGTGTCAGCTACTTGGGCAGGGACATGAAGCACTGGTTGGATAGAGAGGGTGCTGGAGGTTTTGGCTTGACCACTTGGCTGAGACCTTAACCCTAAAGATGTGCCAGTGAGAAGTCTTATTGGGGATCTGGAGAGAGAGGGAGAAACCAGCCCCAGACTGACTGTGATCTCTGTGTGTTCTTAAGGGAAATTGTACTTTACTGTGTGTGTACCTGTACACATCCCTCACTGGTGTTAGTGGTGAGGATTGGGGCTCCTTGATTACTGGGCCAGTGCAGGGTCATAACGTATTAATTAGTGTTAGTGGTGGGATATTCACATCAAATATTAATTGTTTGATAGCAGTGAGATAGCCACATCACATATTAATTGGTTTGTAGTGGTGTGGATATTGAATTCCTGTAGCTTGTGTACAGTGGTCACTGAAGGTGTTTTTGTACTCTAAATCAGCCATGCAGTGAACATTCAGAGTTCATATCACAATTGTTTTATTTTTTTTGTTAGCTTAGTTAGTTAGGGAGAGCAGGCAAGCATATCAGGAGAGGAGTATGGCAAGCTGACAGCCAGTTGGCTGAGATGTGCCAGGCTAAAGGACTGGTGCATGCCTACCTGACTAAAGGAGACATGATTGCAGCTTTAGTCATGACTGCATCAGAGAATAGCAACCAGGAGGATGATCAGACTGGCTGTGGAGATGTACAACTCTCATAAAATGGACAGCACAACCTTTCCCCAGAGGACTTAAAAAATCTGTCTAGAGTTAAACAGACTTGAGTTGAAGGCCAATCATTTGCAAATAGAAGCAAGAGAGAGACTGAGGCATCTAGTGACTGAGGAAAATGAGAAACTGCTATGTCTGGAAGCTGAGGAGAAGGAGAGGCAGAGGCAACATGAAAAGGAGATGCTGACTCTTCATCAAAGTCATGGGGGTAATGGGAAGGGAGTAATCAAATGCTAGAAGCAACAAAGATCAGTAATTTTCTTCCAGAATTTACAGAGGGGGATAATTTTGCTAATTTCATTCATATGTTTGAGAGGGTATGTAAACAGTATAATGTTGACCAAGGGCTCTGAGTATGGTTCTTGACTCCCTTACTCCATGGTAAAGTTGTAACTGTTCTGGCCAAACTGTTTGATAATGACTGTATAAATTATAATGTTGTAAAGAATTGTTTGCTAGAATTTTTTTAAGCTAATACCTGAAGCTTATAGGAAAAAAATATGAGCATAGACGCAAGACAGATGAAAATGTGTGTGAATATGTGGCTGAACTAAGCACTTATTTTCATAGGTGGGTGAGTGGATGTCAGGTCAACACTTCTAAAGGGCTGGCAGAACTTTTGGTGAGGGAACATGCCCTTAGCACTTTGCCTGAGGACATGAGACTGTGGTTAGCTGATAGACAATGCTTTCCTGTAGATGAGTTGGGAAAAAGGGAGACCTATACTTAGCAAGCAGGGCATCCCTGCACAGGAAAGGGACACCCAGTGCTGCTCATAGGTCTAAGGGAAGACATGTTGGGCAACCCAGACTGCCCCAACAGAATCTTCCTGCATCAGGGGAAGCCACTAGTCCAGATACATGTCCAGGACCTAGGGTTAAATGTTTTAAATGCAACCAGTGGGGCCATGTAGCATATAGATGTTCATGGAGGCAAGGTGGGGAACAAAAGGTGGGAGTACCAGTAAGTGGGAATGAAAAAATGCCAATAGTAGGTTGTCTTGAGACAACAAGGGTACCAAACTACCACCCTGCAGATGTCCTGATAGGGAATGATTTTGGCAATGCAGTACCATGTGTTCATGCAGTTACATGCAGTCAGGCTTGGAGACAAGCATGTGGGTCTGATATCCTGGGGGAGACCCAGACAGACCACACACTTGCAACCAGGACTAGTGATGTGGTTACTTCAGGGAGGAATCTACCCTATAGCAGTGAGTCATAAGGTGAGCCACAGCTGCTTGTGGGTACTGATGTTCCCTTGGACAGAGTGACTGGAAGGGCAGAGGTGAGTATTAGTACCCAGGCTGACACTGAGACACAGCTCTCAAAGGATACCAGAGTTTCTGTAGAAGGGGAGCTGGGAAGGGTTATAAAGGGAGAGTTGAGACAGGCTCAGCTCTTGGACCCTGCATTACAGGGCCTGAGAGAGGTAGCTAGTGAGGCACCTGATTCTCAAGGGAAGGGGAAAGATTTATACTAGGACAAAGGGTTATTTTATAGAGAGTGGACCCCTGAGGTAGGGCTAGAGGGTGAGGGAATACAGCAGTTGGTAGTGTGCAGAGCCTACCATCTGACACTTCTAGCCATAGCCCATGGCATTCCCTTTGCAGGTCATATGGCCATAAAACATACAAAGAAATGTATTATGCATAACTTCTATTGGCCTGGGATTTCCAGAGATGTAACAGGGTACTGCAGGACCTGTGAGCAGTGCCAAAAGGTAGGCAAGGCAGGAAACAAGGTGAAAGCTCCTTTGAATCCTTTGCCTGTGATTAAGGAGCCATTTCAGAGGGTAAACATGGATATTTTGGGGCCTCTGAGTACCCCAAGTTCCACAGGGAAAAAATGTATCCTAGTGATAGGAGATTATGCTACCAGATACCCTGAGGCAGGGGATATGTCTTCCATTGAGGCAGAAAAGGTGTCAAATGCTTTGTTAGAGATTTTCAGCAGGGTAGGTTTCCCAAAAGAAATACTGACTGACAGAGGTGCCAATTTCATGTCAGACCTGCTGGCATGTCTGTGGAAGTACTGTGGGGTAAAGCATCTAAAGACCACCCCCTACCATTGCCAGACTAATGGTCTTGTTGAGAGATTAAACTCTACACTGAAAACCATGCTACAGGCATTTGCAGACCAGTTTAAAAGGGAGTGGGACAACTATTTGTCCCATATGTTTGCTTACAGAGAGGTTCCCCAGAAATCCACAGGTTTTTCACCCTTTGAGTTGTATGGGCAAATGGTGAGGGGACCTCTAGATTTAATATGAGATGAGTGGGAGGTTGAATGTGAATCACACAAGGAGTCTGTTGTGGCATATGTTCTGAACCTCAGGACAAGGCTTAGGGAACTCATGAGCTAGGCTCAGTGGAACCTGGCAGATGCCCAATAGCAGAAAAAGGGCTGGTATGACAGGAATGCTCAAGCCAGAGAGTATGCTGTAGGGCAGCAGGTAATGGTTCTCATTCCTGTCAGACATAAACTGCAGGCAGCTTGGGAAGGACCCTGCAAGGTGATAAGGAAGGTCATTGATATTAACCACATGGTAGAACAGCTAGGCAGGAGGCAGGGGCACAAATTGTACCATGTTAACATGATGACACCTTACCATGATAGGGAGGCCCTTTTGATGAGTATTTGCAGTGGATTGCAGGAGGAGTCTGAGGAAGATCTGGTGACTGATCTCCACAGTGAGGCTCAGACTGACACCTCAGTGGAGGGGTAGCAGTTTCCCAGCAGCTATCTCCTACCCAGGTTTGAGAAATCCAGGCAGTGTTACAGGAGTTTGGGGACATGTTCACTGGGAATCCAGGGTGCACCCACCTCATGCAGCACCATGTGGATACAGGACTCCAGAGGTCTATTACGAAGGCCCCTTATAGGGCACCTGAGAGAGTCAAACAGACTCTGAGGGAGGAGATACGGGAAATGTTGGAACTAGGGCTAATTCAGGAGTCCAGCAGTCCCCAGGCCTCCTCAGTGGTGCTGGTATCAAAGATGGATGGCAGCACCAGGTTCTATGTGGCCTACAGGAAATTAAATAGTCACACAGAGTCAGATGCTTACCCCATGCCAAGGACAGATGAAGCCCTAGAGCAGCTGGGTGGGGTTATGTATCTTACCACTATTGATCTTACCAGGGTTACTGGCAGGTGTTCTTGACTCCCAGTACTAGAGAGAGGTGAGCCTTTGGGACTCCTTTTGGCTTGTATGAGTTCACAAAGATGTACTTTGGGATGAAAAATGCCCCAGTGACTTTCCAGAAGCTGGTAGATCATATTCTAGCAGGAGAAGGAGATTTTGCCCTTGCTTACCTACATGATATTGCCATCTACAGCTATTCCTGGCAAGAGCACCTTCAGCATGTCAGGGAGGTGCTGAGTAGACTACAGAGGGCAGGTTTGACCATTAAGCCCAGCAAATGTCAGGTGGATATGAAAACGTCCCCTATCTGGGACATAGAGTGGGGACTGGTAAAATCAGGCCAGAACCTGCCAAAGTGGAAGCCATTCAGGCATGGACTGCACCTGTTACCAAAAAGGAGGTGAGGGCATTTTTAGGAAGAATAGGGTACTACAGAAAATTTGTCTCTAGTTATAGTACCAAAGCTGCTCCCCTCACAGACCTAACAAGGAAAAACAGGCCAGATAAGGTAGTGTGGACCCCAGCATGTGGGCAGGCATTCCAGAAGCATAAAGAAGCTTTGGGAGGATCCCCTGTGTTAGCCAGTCCAGATCACAGCAAATAATTTGTTGTGCAGGTGGATGCTTCAAACCATGGGATGAGGGCTGGACTTAGCCAGATTTCTTCAGATGGAGGAAAGCACCCAGTGTTTTATCTCAGCCATAGGCCCCAACCCAGGGAGGAATGCTTTGCAGCTGTAAAAAAGGAATGTCTAGGCATAGTGTGGGCACTGCAGAAACTTCAGCCTTATCTGTATGGAATAAAATTCACTGCAGTTACAGACCACAATTCCGTAACATGATTACATTGAGCCAGCCAGCAAAATGCCAAGTTACTGAGGTAGAGCCTAGGTTTGCAAGCATATGATATGACAGTGCAGTATCACAGTGGGGTTAGCAATGTTAATGCAGATGGGCTCTCAGTACAGTGAATGGGGGTAAGGTATTTCCAGATAGGCTCAACCCTATCAAGCAAAGTTTCTCAAGGGTCACTTGAAAAAGTAGCTTGAATTTTCGGGGGGGGGGGGTGGAGAATTGTGAAGGCTCCCAGCCCAGCTAGCTGGAATTTTGTAAATAATTCTGTTATTTGTGAAGAGTAACATGGTTTCTATACTTGTCTTACAAATGTAAGAAAACTGCATGTTATGTGCTGAGCTTCAAGAATGTAACCACACTATACCCTACTGGAAAAGAACAGAGTTAACTTGCCAACTCTAAGAAAATAAGTGAATTGTTTACAATGGTGTTTATCTCAGCTAGGAGACAGAATATCTGCAGCTAGAAATTCTTTCTATTGTCTTGAAACAGAAATAATTACAGGTTTCAAATGTAAAAGTATTAACTGTTTTACAACTTCCAGCTCAGGCAAGCTTCTAAGTGATAAGTATTTTTGACACAGAGGTGTCAAATAGTGATGTCATCCAACTAACCCAGCAGTAATGTGTATTATTAATTTAAGAACTATCTCTCAGAGAAAGTATGTGCATTTTGTATTTGTCTTTGGACCTAGAAACATCCATTCAGTACTTGCATTTGCCTGGCTCTGTAAGTAAGATTTAGGTATAGTATGTCTCTTAGAGTTAGCTAGGAATACAGTAAAGAGTAATTTAGATGTTTTCTGTATTTATTTGAGACTGTCCTGCAATGCTGTTTTAAGATATTTCCTGTGATTCTGAACTCTGTTGTCACTGTGTTGAGTTATTGAGTATTGTCTTGTGCTTTTATTATTTATTATTAAATGTATTTAAACATTTTCATTGTGGCTGGCTTGTTTAGAGATATTTTGAGTACTTGCATATGTATTTGGTGACACTGTATATGTCATTCCTAAATGGCCTTAAAAGTTTTGGTCACACTTACCATTTGGATAATAGCACTTTACACAGTAGAATTGGTTACCCTTTGGTAAGGGACTTATAGTAGCTTATAAGTAAGGGTGGTTGGTGGCAGCTGGATAGAAGGGGACATAGTTAGAAAACCTGTGCCAGCTTTCCCCAGAAGTGTCTGTATAGTTTGTATATAAATCAAATCTCAAAGTGTGTGTGTGTGTGTGTGTGTGTGTGTGTGTGTGTGTGTGTGTGTGTGTGTGTGTGTGTGTGTGTGTGTGTGTGTGTGTGTGTGTGTGTGTGTGTGTGTGTGTGTGTGAGCTACTTGGGCAGGGACACAAAGCACTGGTTGGACAGAGCGGTGCGGGGGATTTGGCTTGACCATTCAGCTGAGATCTTAACCCTATAGTTGTACCAGTGGGGAGTCTTACTGGGGATCTGGAGAGAGAGGAAGAAACCAGTCCCAGACTGACTGTGATTCATGTGTGCTCTTAAGGGAAATTGTACTTTACGTTGTGTGTACCTGTCATCCTTCCAATGTGCATGTCCCTAAGTGGTGTTGGTGGTAAGGATTGAGGCTCTTTGACTACTGGGCCAGTGCAGGGGTGTCACATGTTACATGCAGTATTCTGTAGCCTGTGTACCTAGAAAGGTAGGGGTTCTATTCTCATTGCAGTTAACTGTCTGTGTGAGTCATCTGTAACTTGATTTTACAGCCATCAAGTTACACGAGCAGTTGGGGCACTGTTATTCCCATATGGTCAACATACAATACTGATGTCATGAGCTATATCAAAGTATAGTATATGCATGTATCTTACCAGGGCATGATCAGCCAATGGCCTGGATGTCAGGCAGACATCAAATTAATGAAATACAAGACAGATTACAGTGACATGTTTTAATCTGTATGCATACATCATGGCATGGTTTGTAGGCTCTGTATAAGCTTAATGAGAAAGCCCTGTGGGATGTTTCTGATGAGCTACATGCAGCAGAGAGCATGATACTGTACTGTTCTGATGAGATTATACTACAGTGCTGTCATGTAATCCAGAGATCTGAATGTGATGGCCTGACATGATGTGCACCATATGTTTGTACTGGATAATCATTAAAGAGAACAGTTAGAAAGTAATGATACACATTGCAGTTGTTGACTTCACAACCCTTACAAGAGAATACACTATACAGTAATGAAATGATGATGCTATGCACTGTACAACTTGGCAAGGCAAATATAATTCACAGGTACAATTATTGTTTGAACAACCCAAATGTAGATATACTAAGCAATAATTTAGCTAAGCACCATGTGCATCAGACACAAAACTTTAGCTTTCCTAAATCCAAAAGAGATAAATCAGGGATATGGCACAGTTATCATCACTTGCACAGGGTATTGTTGGGGGGGGGGGCAGGAGGCCTAGGCTGACAAAAAAGGTTGTTAAGTGTGTGTGAGTAAGAAGAGGGCAGCAGACAAGCTGAACCATGTAACTGTTGTGTATGTGTCTGTAGGGGTCTTCCATGTGAAAGTGGTGTGTGGCAGTGTGCATGAACACAGCCAGGCTCAGTGCTAGCTCCATGCCTTGGTATGTTGGACAGCTGTGAGCTATGCATGGTATAGCTGTCAGTTCACACCTGTCCAACATACCGAGACATAGAGCTAGCACTGAGCTTGGACAGGTTTGAGCTGTGCACGGTAGAGTTGTCAGTTCATCGTTGTCTCCCCTGGTCATAAGACCTGGCTCTGCCAAAGGATGCACTGGCACCTCTACATCCAAGATCAGATGCAGTGCTACTACTTGAATGTGACTGTTGTCTGCTAGGTGTGCTGCTTTCATGGGAATGCCCATGACCACGACTCCGTGACCTGCCATGTCTGGGTGTGGACAGCATAGTCTGATGTAGCAGGGGAAGTACTGCCACTACAGGAGCATGATTGAGCATGGCCAGAAGCAGATGATGTGGCTGACCTACACCCACATGGATGATGTCCCCTCCCAGCAGATGTGTCATCACATACACTGCATGGTCCATGATATAAACCTCTTGTTCCATCACATACACTCCATGTTCCAACATGCATTCAACTGATCCACTGAATTGGCTACATGGTGAAGGCAGTCATGGATGTCACACTGTACCACATCTTGAACCCTGAGTATTTGTCTGGAGAGGCTTTAAGAACATACCTGTGCCTCCATGATGACCCTAAACATCTTTTTGGTGACACAGGAAGAGACACCTGCATCAGGTGGAGGAGGGACAGCAGGCCTCCTCCAAGCACCCATATCAACCTTCCTGCATGACACTTCACCAACACTTTGGCTATGGACAGATTCAATAGGCACTAAAGCCACAGCAGCCTCACTCCCCTGATCAATGTCTTCATCCTCAATCTGTTCAATATCTTTGGCTTCAATGGAATGGGTAGGCATAGGCCTACTGGCTGTGTCTGGGGAAAATGACAGGGGTCACTGGATGTCAATCTCTGTGCCAAATTCAACCTCTGCACCCCCCAAATGTGCCTCAGTTTGGCCACCATCATCATCAGTGTCTGTTGAGACAATGACATCAGGTGTCAGAGTGCCCACACTCCCACTGTCCCACTGACATGTGATGAAAAGGGAGAAACACAGGAATACATTAATACCTGCACTACTATGCTGCAATATATGCTAAAAAAGTATACTGCTGTCACTATTACAGACTGTATAGCAATACATACAACAGGCCTGAGAGGACACATTATGAGATATCTTGAAATTTATCTACAGCACTGACATAAATGTATTAGGCTTACCATCTGCAGGAGGCCTGTGTCTCTGTATTACTGACTATCCTGAAATAAGTAAAGCAATAATTAATGGCAACATCATCACATTTAACAGTAAAACAGGGGGGTAATACATTTGCACCACTATATCTACAGTACCTGAAATGTCAACAAGAATGTGTCTGACAACTTCAGATTAAGCTTATAACTGTAACAATCCTAAATCCACCCACACAACAAATAACTGACACACACATATACATTACTGAAATTATTGTACTATGCCACAGCATTCTAATTATCACCTAACAAAACATACTTGGAAGCACCTCATGGGATGCAGGAGTTGCACCCACCTCCAGAACATTCTGTGCCATGGATTGCTGGGAGCTGTCCTGGATGGTAATGTTTACTAGGAACTCCTCAGTGGCAGTGAGAATGGGTTTTGCAGCAAGGACTCCACCTGTGACTTGATGACCGCATGCCACTGCAGCTCCACACCTACCAGTTACCATGGCTGTGGCTTTGTGCTGTACCTGCTCATGTATGCAATTGGTTCAACCAATGGTGTTAATGTTGGCCACTAATTCATCCCAGAGGACTGTACACTCAGCCATATTGGCCCACCCCCTGGACAGCCGCACAGCAGCATGTTGCCTTAAGGCATCAATTATCAGATTATTCTCAGCAACTGTAAATGGGGTCCTATGACAAGCAGACATACTGTGTTCTACAAGACAAAAGAATGTCAATACATATGAGGATCACATAACTACAAATTAACTGTTTACAGATAAACCACTGAACAAAAGCTGTCAGTATTCACCCCTAGATAAAGATGAAAGTGTCTGCATAATTCAAAAAAATAACAGGATATAGAAATAAAAAATAACAAGATGGAGAATACAAAACAAGAAGACTAACAAGAGAAACATATCCTTGTTTTTGCCATAGCAGTAAGTAGCAGTAAGTAAAATATGCTCACCCACTCAAAATAACAGCCCAGTATATTTAGTGCCTTAGCAATAACTCATCTTTATCCCCCAAAACAAAACGACATGCTAAGGACCCATTGTGTTAACAAAATATCTTTGAAATGGTAAAAGTGCTATCAAAGGACCTGCCCATGTAACATGTGTACATACTTATAACACAACATTCCATTTTCAGTTATTCTCAGTGCTGTAAACCTCTGAAATGGCTTGACAACCAAGGCCATGCCATCATGACACTTCTAAGTAATGCATACAGATTAAAGTGTGAAAGCCATTACTTCATATTTATTCTTAACTACATTCCAGCATATGCATTATGTGGGTAACAAAATGGGAACATACCTGCTGAAGTGCAATACTCCTCTGTAGAGATATACTGTGAAGAAGTACAGTTGTCTTAGTGAGTTCAAAAATGTACTATCTCTCCTCAATATCAGTCTGGCTAGCTACACATTTACCTTTTTGTAATGGAGTACATTATTAATTGATTGCATGCATCTTAGTCTGTGCTACAGAGATGCTAATTACTGCATAAGCAGGTGAACTGCATGCTAATTAACCAATCTTCTGAAGCTATTCAACAAGATATAAAGAATCCGTGCAGACTCCATGCTGCTTTTTCCTAGGGTATTTTAACACAGTATTTACAAGGTAAGTCCTGAACATGTACTGTAATGTATAATACTATTATGGCATTTCATCATGTGGTAGAGTAAACAGGTAAAAGGTGGGAGATGTGTACAGAAAGTCAAGTAACATGTGACAGCAGAGAGTTATTTCACTTGCATGTGTCCATTACAAAGTAGTAGTCTTCAGCCTTGCAAGATTCACACATTCACAACTCTCCAAAGTACTGGTGATCAATGTGTGACCTCAGTTTAGAATCATATGTTTATAATGAAATATCTTTACATAGAGAAGTCGCACCATAAAATTACCTCAGCTTGGCTCACCCCCTCAAAATAACAATGTACCCTTGCATGTGCCTTAACAGGAATTCACCTTTGCTCCCACCACCAAAAGAAGAGTGTATGCTTTTTGTACCATCCAACCTGACATTCATTTGCTGACAACTGCATATCATACTATTCCTAGTTAATATACACACACAATGTAAGGTAAATGAGGTAGACCGTTTTTCACACTATACATCTCTAAATACTGCTCAGATAACTGCTGAATGGGCAAGCAACACAGACTGGTATAATTCCAAGCAGTAGTCCTAACAGGTTGTGTGATCACTAAGTGCAGTACATTCAAATCTCTTTCATATAATACATGTATACATAACAGCTGATGGCTTGATATCAGTTAAAATACATTGTGGAAGATTGTTGTGTGATGGATAACTTAAAGTTGTTTGCTGCCAAGCTGTTTGTGTGGCAAACAGGGATAAGGCACCCATCTTGTTTTCTGAAGGTGCATTGCAATGAGATTTGAAATCCAGACCTCTGTAGACATACCTCCTGTGTAGTAACAAACTGTATTTCCCCTTTTTGTTCTCCCTCTGTCTTACTTTAGTGGGTGGTGGTGGAGCATTGTTTGCATGATGCACCACTTAGCACAAACAAGTTTGGCTATGATAATCATTTTTGTGTGTAGAGTGGCATTCCACAAAATGGATGACTGGACAACCTAGGTAGCAGATAGGACCCAGACAGTCAAAAACAGAAACCAGATGCTTCCTATTAATGTAATTGCACATTGCACAAATCCACTAAGCACCATTGCACTGTGATTTACAGCAAGAACTTAACAATGAATACTAACTGAGAGGATATTATATAACTTACTCCGTGGCAGTGGGTGCTATGTCTAGGTCTGAATTCTAGATGGTCCTGGGTTTGAGAACAAGGTGTACATTCTTTGTTTTACAGTTGTGACATTGCAGTATTTAGCAATGAACTGACAAATAGAGAAAGAATTTCCAAACTTTCCTGTGGCAACAGCTGTCAGTGCAGGATTAACATCCATATGGTTGAGGGTTTGAGTATAACATATGCCATTCAATTTCAATGTTGTTCCAATTCACATTATAGTCACTCTCACTTATAGCAGTTGACCTAGTGTAGCTTATATAATATTCATATGCCTTAGGATTGGCACAGTAATAATGTATTGGTTATGTAATTATCTATTAATCTCTGTATTGTCTAGTTAATAGCAAAAGTAGGACTATGGATATAATGCATACTATAGAATGCCAAAAAACAACCAGCTGGTAAACGTAAACTGTTGCAGCAAACAAGTAACTGCAAAAACAATGGAAATGGTAGCAGTAATATGAAGTATGGCTCCAAGTCACATATAATATAGACAAACTTTTAATAACTGGTAAGCGCTTTCACCACATATTGTGGCTTCATCAGGTGATATACATACATAAAACTTGTAAAAGACAGTCTTTAACTACTTCCTAATAACGCTCATTAAGTTCAAACTTTCTTACAACAAATCATTGCACAGCATATATGCCCCCATATTATGTGAGTGGCGTCATCGTTCATTCCCCTCTGTAATTTAAAAAGAGAGTTTTCCAAATAGCTAAACATTATATAACTTACAATCTATAAAATTATTAAAACAATCTATAAAATTATTAAAACACCTCTCCATACATATAAACATACATTACTTATTTATAACAAAACAGTTCCGCTTAGGCAAAAAACCACTCGTCGCTCTTTATTTAGACTTTAAACGTTAAAAATATATCAAACGTTTTTCGTTTAAAACAATGTTTAAACTTCTTCAGAAATTGGCAAACATCAGTATAGTATTAAGCACTTGCTTATGTAGGAAGTAGTTAATAGCTGCCCGCCAAAATTCAAAGCAGTAGAGAATTTCTTAAAGTAAAACTTCTGCTTTAAAACATAAAATTATAAATTTATTATATATTTATATATACAAGCTTGTAGCAATATAAAAAGTCATGTCACTTTGCCGTTTTGGTGTAATGATGTATCACATATAACTTTGTGCGAACTTTAACATATTCTCTCTACTATAGCTATAGGACATATACCCCCAGATTCATTAATCTTCCATGCAGGACTAGGCTGGTCCTGCACAGAAGTGGCCATTTATGAGGAGGATGGCAGCACTGCCTGACCTCCTAATCCTATACAGAGCGTGGATGAGTGCAGGGGGCATGTCTGAGAGCAGAGCTCTCAGAATAAACATGCCCCTGCAAAGTAGAACAGCAGAAACTGTAAATAAATGAGCAAGACCGCTCATAGGTGTCTGCATATCCC